>NC_084736.1:21425659-21500659 GCF_033978785.1 Entelurus aequoreus | reverse complement strand
ATCAAATATCGCGCTCCACAACGACAAGCAGGTGCTGCAGTGTGTCTCTTCTGACTTTGCAGACTATTTAGCGTCACCGTGTGTGTTATGCAAGGTGACAGTTGGTAGGGGTGTACCGATCCGAAAATAGTGGCCTGATTTCAGAAAAAAAACAAGTATCAGATTAAATGGGCTTGCGTGTAAAATGTGTGATATCATGTACGATACAAGCAGTCCTGTAGTGTGTTTACTTGTGCAAAGCTGGACAGCCAGTTAACAATTTATTGTATTTTACTCAAGTCATTTACAAAAGGTAAACATGCTAGGCCACAGGCTACTATGACGCTAGCAGCTACACAACAGCCAAGCACACAAGCTAGACATACGTAATATCCATTGAACAATATTGCAGTGTAAAACAACACACGTGTCACTTTAAACAAGTATCAAATAACTCTTACATTATCTTTGCATAGTATTTACAAAATCTCCAAAGCAGATGCGTATCCAGTAACAAACGTGTCTGCATCATTCAACTTACTGCGTCGTGAGCTTCACTTAATGAAATATCGTGGCCACTAGGTGTCGACAAAAAATAATTGCAAATCCATTTAAACCTAAAGACAGCATAAGTAAATTCTAGATAGTTAATAATAAATAGGTTAGTTTTCTTTTTATACCTACCATTGTTCATTTCGCACTACAAAATAATAAAAGTATGTATGATTCCTGCTGATATCGCATCGAATCAATATCGGTATCGGCCATTACTCAGGGCTCCAATATCAGTGTCGTATTGGAAGTGAAAAAGTACATTGTGCACCCATGCCTGTGCTTGTCCATGAGCAAGCGTATTTCAATTTGTTCTGGTCATTTCTATTATGGCAATCCATGCGTTTGTTATGAGTATAGTTAAACCCAAAATGTTGAGAGAGCCATATTGGACCAAAAATACAAAATAAAAATCTGTCTGGAGCCGCAAAAAATTCAGTGTCTATATTAGCTATAATAGCCTACTATCAAAGGCTGACGCAAATCTTCGTTGACAGAAAGGTTGTATTTAAATTTTTATTCTACACATTTTTGCAACATTGGAAAACATTAGTAAAATGGAGGCTTCTCACAGGATGAGATAACTTCTGGAAATGACTGGCTCAGAATAGATGTGTGTGTCAGAGGCTGTCTTTTTCTAATGGATTTATTACAATCTTTGCAAGCTGGGTAACGTTTGCTGTGGTCTGGAACAACATGGCACACAAACAACTATGAGAAATACAACCAATATTACATACAGATAATGTGTCAAGAGACATGCAAATATAAATTGAATTAAGAGGACTTAAAGGAAATTAAATGAGCTCAAATATACCTACAAACGAGGCATAATGATACAATATGTACGTACAGCTAGCCTAAATAGCATTTTAGCTTCGATTAGCTTGCAGTCATGGATTGACCAAATATGCCTGGTAAGCACGCCAGCAAATCAGTAAAATCAACAAAGCTCACCTTTGTGCATTTGCGCACAGCATAAAAAGTTTGGTGGACAAAATGAGACAAAGGAGTGGCATAAAACACTTCTTTGAAAGTTGCACATGTATACAAACTACGATGAGTTCCTGGACCGCTGAAATAAGTAGGACAAAACAGTGCTTGCCAAATCCTCTCATCAGTGAAGCATGTATAACATACACAGTGGGATTTCTAACAATTAGGAAGGTTTGTGTCATGTTTGTCCTCCTACAGAAAGCCTATTAAAACAAACAAACAAAATGTTCATCTTTTTCCATTTTCACACATCTCTGAAAGAGGTCCAGGGAGTCACTAGGGCGGCGCCAAAGAGCTGGAGCTGCGGGTTGCTGACCCCCGAGTTAGAGGAATGAGCACATTGTCTATACAGCATTTCTTCTTTGGACGTGCATGAGGAAGCTCAACCGCTTTTAAGTCCTCCTGCTTAAGTCGTGGGAGACTATGAAACGGAAGAGTACGGATTGCCAACTGCAAATATTTCCTTTAGTATGTATAACTTTTAAAAAGTGTGTCAGTGATGACGAACCATAAAAGGGAATAATGCGATAGCACTAAAAAAAAAAATGCAGAAAGTGGAACTTAAAAAGGTTTGCTCTAGATTGTATTTTTATAGGTAATACAGTATATTTTTCCACTTACAAACAAATCCATGTTATAATGGGACAATTAACTTGAAAGTCCCTGCAGAAATCTTGAACAGATTGTTGACTTCTGAGATAGATAGATAGATAGATAGATAGATAGATAGATAGATAGATAGATAGATAGATAGATAGATAGATAGATAGATAGATAGATAGATAGATAGATAGATAGATAGATAGATAGATAGATAGATAGTACTTTATTGATTCCTTCAGGAGAGTTCCCTCAGGAAAATAAAAATTCCAGCAGCAGTGTACAAAGTTGAGATCGAATTTAAAAAGTAAATAGTAAATAATGTGGGTATAAATGGAAACAAAATAGAAAAATATTACAATAAGAATAAAAATAACCCCCCGCTTCGTGTTTATGATAAAACTGTGCTCAGATTTAAAAACAATGCACAATACAAGCAGTAATTATTATTTAAATATTTTTGGACCAAATAGTTGTTCTAATGTAGCAAATGTGTTATATTTTTATATTTATACAGCCTTGCATTTTAGTTCCAACCTGTCGTTTCCGTACATCCGAATAGGGAACGGGCGAGGGTTTCAATTTAAAAAAATGAGTGGGGCGGAGGACTACGGTCTGTTTGAAAAAAATCCAAAAAACTGCTATGCTGTCGAGGTGACTTTTCCTGTTGTATCGGCAATTTCTTCGCTCTCTGCAGCACTCGTTTTTCCTTTTTCTTCTCACTCCATGCACATTTTTCCTTTAGTGTGAATAACTTTTAAATGTCATTGATGACGAACCATTAAAGGGAATAATGCAATAGCACAAAAAAAAATGGTAACACTTTAGTATGGGGAAAACATATTCACCATTAATTAGTTGCTTATTAACATGCACATTAGTAACATATTGGCTCTTAATTAGTCATTATTATTATTATTATTTTTTTTTAATGAGCCGGCTTTCTCCCACCTCCAAAGACATGCACCTGGGGATAGGTTTATTGGCAACACTAAATTGGCCCTAGTGTGTGAATGTGAGTGTGCATGTTGTCTGTCTATCTGTGTTGGCCCTGTGATGAGGTGGCGACTTGTCCAGGGTGTACCTCGCCCTCCGCCCGATTGTAGCTGAGATAGGCTCCAGCGCCCCCCCGACCCCGAAGGGAATAAGTGGTAGAAAATGGATGGATGGATGGATAGTCAATAATTAGTCATTATTAAGTACTTATTAATGCCTTATTCTGCATGGCCTTATTATACAACCAGTTAGCCATTAACTAAGAGTCTTCCCTCAATAACCTCAGAATTATTGCTTATTAGTAACCCTAAACCTAACCCTTATATGTTCCCCTAGTGTCCAAATAACTCTAAATTAAGTCTGTTACTTTAATAAGCAACTAATAATGGTGAATATGTTCCCCATACTGCAGTGTTACCAAAAAAATGCACAAAGTGGTACTTTAAAAGGTTTGCTCTAGGTTGTATTTTTATAAGTTATACAGTATATTTTTCCACTTACAAACAAATCCATGTTAAAATGGGACAATTAACTCGAAAGTCCCTGCAGAAATCTTTGATTGTTGACTTCTGAGAGTCTGCTTCATGTTTATGATAAAACTGTGCTCAGATTGGAAAACAATGCACAATACAAGCAGTAATTAGTATTTAAATATTATTGGACCAAATAATTGTTCTAATTTAGCAAATGTGTTATATTTTTTTTATTTATACAGTCTTGCACTTTAGTTCCTACCTGTCTTTTCCGTACATCCGAATAGGGAACGGTGGAGGGTTGAAAAGACAAAATGAGCGGAGCGAAGGACTACGGTCCCAAAAACTGCTATGCTGTCGAGGTGACTTTTCCTGTTTTATCGTCAATTTCTTTGCTCGCAGCGGTCATTTTTACTTTCTCTTCTCGCTCCATGCAAATGTTTCCTTTAGTGTGTAGAACTTTTTAAAAGTGTGTCAGTGATGACGAACCATAAAAGGGAATAATGCAATAGCACAAAAAAAATGGTAACACTTTAGTATGGGGAACACATATTCACCATTAATTAGTTGCTTATTAACATGCAAATTAGTAACATATTGGCTCTTAATTAGTCATTAAGTACTTATTAATGCCTTATTCTGCATGGCCTTATTATACAACAAGTAAGCCATTAACTAAGAGTCTTCCCTCAATAACCTCAGAATTATTGCTTATTAGTAACCCTAACCCTTATATGTTCCCCTAGTGTCTAAATAACTCTAAATTAAGTCTTTGTTACTTTAATAAGCAACTAATTAATGGTGAATATGTTCCCCATACTAAAGTGTTACCAAAAAAATGCAAAGTGGTACTTAAAAAGGTTTGCTCTAGATCGTATATTTATAGGTTATACAGTATATTTTTCCACTTACAAACAAATCCATGTTAAAATGGGACAATTAACTTGAAAGTCCCTGCAGAAATCTTTGATTGTTGACTTCTGAGAGTCCGCTTCATGTTTATGATAAAACTGTGCTCAGATTTGAAAACAATGCACAATACAAGCAGAGCACACAGACGGACTCACAACAATCAACAATCAGTGCAGTGAAGTGCACAAAGACACAAACATCGTTACGCAGCCACACACACACACACACACACACACTCAGCATGAGCAGTGATAGTGGCGAGCATCACTCGTCAGCTGCGTGTTGTCAAAGCTCACACGCATGTTCATTCTGTGAAACCCTCGCACATGTGCAGCGCCACCATATCTGCATCCTCACACATACACCATCAAAACACATCCGTCCCCACATCCGCAGCATCTGTCAAGCCCACCCTAGTACCAGAGCCCTCCTTCCAGCCATGATATGCATGCATGCGACTCCCCGCCTCCGGCTACCACGGCAACTGAGGATGGAGCGAGGTCGCGGGGGGGTTTTGGAAGGGGGCCGAAAAAGCCACGGCGGGTACCTGTAAATGAACCAGATGCTCCGATTCACGGGGCCCAGCATCGGCCAGGAGGAGGAGAGGGAGAGGGAGTGGGAGAGATCCTCCTCGCCGCGTGCCCCCATCGCCATTTCCTCCCCTCCCTCTCCTTCTCGTCTTCCTCCGAGACGGGGGCGAGCGTGAGCCGGGAGGAGGAGGAGGAGAGAGAGGAGAAAGTAGGGAGCGGGAGGAAAGGGCCGCACTCCCCCAGCCCCTTCATGCTTAAAACACGGAGGCGAGCGAGCGGGAGGCTGCGTTGGCTGCGACAGAGAGGGGAGGGGGGTGGAGAGGGAGGCGGCTTCAAGGAGGAGGGAGATCATTGGGAGGAGGTGACTGGGTTTGTGCATACGAGGGGGCGGGGCTTCATGCAAACACGCATGTATCCCATCCACACCGTCAACGCGTCCCATTCATTAAAAGTACACACAATAAAATGCACTCCCACTGACTGACAGCTGTCAATCATCAAGTGACTAAACCCACATGCACTTTTAAGCACCCCCCCCTGCTTCCTCTCCAACATGCACATTAGCTATAAACAAACATTAATGAGAGGGCGAGGGGGCCGGAAGGCGAGATAGGACATAGGGGGGGAGGTGGGGGTCACTCACATCATCTCTCAGTACGAGCCGCCAATCACAAATGTCCAACTTGTCCTCCATCGACCCCTCCATGCCGTACGCCTCCACGCCCACCCTCCCCGTATCGTCCTCGTCCCTCGCGCTCGCCAACCGTCGCAGGTCTCGTCTTTTCTCCCCTCACACCGCTGCCTATAGCCGTTTCTCTCAGCGCGTGTGTGTGTGTGTACGTGTGTGAAGCATGTGTAAAAAGAGAGAGAGCGAGATAGAGGGCATGAATGAAGGAGAGGGAGGAAGGGAGGGGGGGCTTTGAGGGTGTCAACAAAACTTGACAAAGTGAAACATAATTGTTTATCTGCAGGTATCCTCTGCATGTGTGTGCGTGTGTGTGTGTGTGTGTGTGTGTGTGTGGTTGGACAGCTTCCAGACAAGCGTCAAGGACTCTGCGGTACAACAATTAAACGATTAAGTCGTATCAAAGCACCATCTGCGTGTGTCTTTGTGTCTCTCCAACCATGATGATGGAGATCTTTCGAGGCTAATTTTACCCAAAATCCAGAGAGTTAAAATTTGGGCCATCGTCCTTTGTGCTACCATCGATCAAGTCACTGGAGTGGTACGTCCAAAGTACCGCTTTTGTATGCTTGATCCAGCTCTTAATCAATCAATCAATGGCAAGTTGGACTACAGTCCTGAGTTGTCCCAGATTTTTAAAGAAGGACTGCACTTTTTGGGAATTTTGCCCATCGTTCACAATCCTTATGTGAGACAAGATCACACATCTTTCTCTATTCTGTGTGTCATACGTAGTTAAAAAACGTCAAAAAACAGCTACATTTTTGCTTCATCTGACATCACATGGACAAAGATAAGACCTTCTGGAGGAAAGTTCTGTGGTCAGATGAAACAAAATTTGAGCTGTTTGGCCACAATACCCAGCGATATGTTTGGAGGAGAAAAGGTGAGGCCTTTAATCCCAGGAACACCATGGCCACCGTCAAGCATGGTGGTGGTAGTATTATGCTCTGGGCCTGTTTTGCTGCCAATGGAACTGGTGTTTTAAATGGGACAATGAAAAAGGATGATTACCTCCAAATTCTCCAGGACAACCTAAAATCATCAGCCCGGAGGTTGAGTCGTGGGCGCAGTTGGGTGTTCCAACAGGACAATGACCCCAAACACACGTCAAAAGTGGTAAAGGAATGGCTAAATCAGGCTAGAATGAAGGTTTTAGAATGGCCTTCCCAAAGTCCTGACTTAAATGTGTGGACAATGCTGAAGAAACAAGTCCATGTCAGAAAACCAACACATTTAGCTGAACTGCACCAATTTTGTGGTAAAAAATTCAAGCAGAAGCTTGCCAGAAGCTTGTGGATGGCTACCAAAAGCGCCTTATTGCAGTGAAACTCTCCAAGGGACATGTAACCAAATATTAACATTGCTTTATGTATACTTTTGACCCAGCATATTTGGTCACATTTTCAGTAGACCCATAATAAATTCATAAAAGAACCAAACTTCATGAATGTTTTTGTGACCAACAAGTATGTGCTCCAATCACTCCATCACAAAAAATAAGAGTTGTAGAAATTATTGGAAACTCAAGACAGCCATGACATTATGTTCTTTACAAGTGTATGTCAACTTTTGACCACAACTGTACATGCTGTAACCATGTGTTAAGTGGAACCCGACTTAAACAAGTTGAAAAACTTATTCGGGTGTTACCATTTAGTGGTCAATTGTACGGAATATGTACTGTACTGTGTAATCTACTAATAAAAGTCTCAATCAATCAAAGGGTTGTCTGGATACCAATATTTTGGTACCTGTACAAATACCAAAATATTGGTTTGATTCAATACTTTTCAAAATAAAGGAGATTACCAAAAAAATGTCATTATTGGCTTTACTTTAACAGAAAATCTTATGAGATATTGAACATGTGTTTCTTATTGTAATTTTGCCTTTAAACACTGGTGTCAAACTCAAGGCCCGGGGGCCAAATCTGGCCCGCCACATTATTTTATTTGGCCCGCGAAAGCCTGGAAATAATATGCGTTAATAAAATGCTTAATCTTTTCTTACTAAATATATTTGTTCTTTCCCTTTAAGCATTAAAAATCCTGTACTGCATGAAATTGCATAAAATTCAATATTATCAAAATATTATGTTATCATGCATTCCAAAAATATATTTTGTTCAAATAAAGATAAATACTGTACTGAAATATCTGCTTGACTTATGATTTCAAAACAAATTATCAATCAAATTGTAGACTGTGAAATTGACAATAGATTTTACAGTTAAATTCCGCCGACTGAGTTTTTTACCGTAAAATCTACTTTGATACCGTTTTTTTCACATACAGTAAGACACTAAAACATTAAAAAACAAACAAAAAAACATTAAAACAAGATTTTACAGTAAAAACAACAACTGCCAACTCTGTTGCTTGAATTTTACCGCTAAAAACAGTGGTATTGTTTCTCCATTCCATTCCATTTATAAAAAAAATGTGTTTGCTGTAAAAAAAACCACTGCTTTTACTGTAAAATTCTGGTGACTGAGCTGCCAGTTTTTAAAGTAAAATATAAATATTTTATATAAAATATTTTTTTTGTAGCTTATTTAAAAAAATATATTGTTGATGTATTATATATACATATATATACACACACATGTATATTCATATATTACTTATTGTTAAAAGAGGCTTCTGAGGGCAACCATAACTGTGATGTGGCCCTCAATGAAAACGAGTTTGACACCCCTGCCTTGAAATAACACAGTGAACACAGACAACTTCTCTTTTAGGAGTAAGTAAGCAAACAGGTTACAATAGCTCTTAATTTGGCTGCTGATGTACAGTACAGGCCATTAGTTTGGACACACATTTATATTTTAGATTGTCACTGAAGGCATCAAAACTATGAATGAACACATGTGGAGTAATGTACTTAACAAAAAAAGGTGAAATAACTGAAAACATGTTTTATATTCTAGTTTCTTCAAAATAGCCACCTTTTGCTCTGATTACGGCTTTGCACACTCTTGGCATTCTCTCGATGAGCTTCAAGCACACCTGTGAAATGGAAACCATTTCAGGCTGAAAAACAAAACCAACCTCTTGAAGCTCATCGAGAGAATGCCAAGAGTGTGCAAAGCCGTAATCTCGGCACTCTCTTTTCATTAACACGTTTGGGAGTTGTTTGAATCGCCATGTAAAATCGCTAATGCTAACCAGTAGCATGTCAATAACAAAGCTAATGTGTACATTTTTGGAAAAAAGTGGAGTCGTACTTTACTTACGTTGGAGCGTTTTTTGAGTCAATCGCAACGTTACCTAGAAGTAGTTTGGCTGCTGGAGTGATCGTCAAGAGTCAAAAGTGCTAAGAGCTGGCTAAGTCGGCAGCCCCGTCTGATATCACACGCAACACGGGTACCGAAACATGTCACCGTTGGATTTTACATGAATCAATGCTTGGTCGAACCGGCGAGATTCGACTGGTGCCAAAAAAGTACCGGAATCAGTACCCATCCCAAGTAAATGTGCAGTTTGCCAAGCCAGGCCAACAGAGCTGCACTGAGTCGCACACATTGTTATCATCGATGGAAATGCTTCGTGTATCACTGCTCCAAGAGACTCCCTCACAACCAATGAAGAACTGTTTGCGCTAACAAACCCTGAAGTGGTAGAAACCCGTTTTCTCCAAACCAACGTCAATCGGACCAGACTGAAAACTTGCCATGGAGTAAGTCACCATGATATTGACTGTGATACATGGAGGACAACTCAGTGCTTGATATCACAGCTATGAACACAGACAAGCCCTGAGATCGGAAGGTTCCCCTCCTCGGACAATTTTTTACACGGGTAAGTGCGCCGTGTATTTCTTGAATCTCCGGCTCTTAGCTTTGTATAGACTCAATGATCTTTTAAAAACTGAGTTCGGAGAGGAAGTGAAGTCAGAAAGACCGCGCCCCACACAGGAAGTGATGTCAGAAAGAACACGCCACAGCCAGCTTCACAATAAAGCAGTTTCGTAACTCGAAGCTAACCACTGCAAAGATGGAGGCGAGTCATCCAGACATGACCGTGTTTCTCATTCTTCTAAATGTACAGACGCTTGTGGAAGTCACACATGAATACCTTAAGGCAGTGGTCCCCAACCACCGGGCCGCGGCCCGGTACCGGTCCGTGGACCGATTGGTACCGGGCCGCACAAGAAATAATAAAATTTAAAAAAAAAAGGTTTTAAATTTTTTTTTTTATTAAATCAACATAAAAAACACAATATTAACATTATATATCAATATAGATCAATACAGTCTGGAGGGATATAGTCCGTAAGCACACATGATTGTATTTCTTTATGACAAAAAATTAAATAAAAAAATACCATAACCCCCCCCCCCCCCCGGTCCGTGGGACAAATTTTCAAGCGTTGACCGGTCCGCAGCTACAAAAAGGTTGGGGACCACTGCCTTAAGGGAAGGAAACGCGCGATTGCAGCTATTTGGGATACAACACATCTCGGGCGGCAAGAGAACTTCCGAATGTCTGGGTCAGCTGTGATTCTACTCACCGAAAAAGTTTGTCCATTTGTCGAAGGAGAGACAACGAGAATGCGGGCTCCCGTGGATGTGATAAAAAAGGTATCGTGTGCTTTCTAATACCTGGCCGACCAGGGAAGACTAACTACGGAAAACATTTAATGCATTTGGACTGGCAAAGCAGACTGTATCAGTTATTGTCCGCCATGTATGTCGTGGACTCAGCGTCTAGGTCCAGAGTATATAAAGTCACCAAAAATGAATGGACAATGAAGGTGAAGGCAAAAGAGTGAGGAGTGTCCTGACCAGATATCTAGGTCCCTAGTTTGATTGTTGTAAAATGTTCTGTATCACATTGTTTACTTTCACGTGTCCAATAAAGATTTGATTAATTTATGATGTCTCAGGTGTGATTCACTACAATAGGGCCCCACAGCACACTGGATTGCAGTTAATTGAAATACCACAACACTGGATATTGTTCAGATAAGTTAAATTTAATTTAAGAACTTGCACACAAAGCAACACTGGAGGTGACTATGACGTGCGCATTTTCCGCGCATGCGTACTAGGTCGAGGGGGTCCTAAACGACCATAGTGTGTGTGTGTGTGGACAAGGATAAGGTTAGGTGGGATTTACCCTGCATAACCTTAGTGTAGAAGGAGCCTAAGTGACTCCCCATTACATGCATTGTTAGCCGCCTCTTGCGAGCAGTTTTTCCACTATTTAGAACGCACAGAAAAGAGAAAGACAACGGTGTTTTAGTGTGTGTGGAAAATGTAGCCACCCCATGGTCTCTTCTCTTCCTCAACCATTGCACACTAAAAATGGTTCAAATGTGTCGAAGCATGCACCTCTATTGTGTTGCCTGTGCTAATAGTTTTCTGAACACAGCTGCGTCGTTAGTAAGCCCCATAGTTTTACCCTCCTTAATCGGCTTAACTGGACATTTCTCACACAGCTCAACGCGCTCTAAAGCACATCCACTTTAGCTTCAGGGTGTTTCGCCCAATCAACACCAAAGTTGGTATGCACAGAGAGGGGACTGACATGTGTAAAATTGCAGCAAGATTGGTTGAAAAACATGGCCGCCATCCAGCAAAACATCGTTGCAGAAGCTGGACAGTACATGAGTCCGTAAGTCTAAAGTTTGAGGATAACTGTACAGTATATGTACAGTATGCTAGCATGTCTTACAAAGTATTTAGACCACAACCCATAGGGGACGCCACCAATATTTTAAATTCATGTGACTATCTTTTTTATTTAATTTAGTCCAGGGGTGTCCTAAGTGCTAATTTTTTAATGGCCCGCATTCTAGAATTTCTATTTAAAAAAATAATAATGAAAAAAAAAAAAAAAAAAAAGTGGAATAACACTTGAAGACGGTGAAATGTAACGAGAACAAGTTGCAATCTTGACTGTAAAAACACAAGCTGTTTTTTCTTTAAAACGGTCATTGCTCAAATAATAATAATTAATCAAAATCACGGATGTTATGAATTATTGACTTATTTAGGCTCCAATTATTTCACATCAACTATTCCACTTTGAAATATTATTTGGGAAAATATTGCATATTTTGTCGGTTATAAAAAAAAGTTTTCTTTGACTAAAAGGGCATAAAACAAACAAATACAAACAATTTATAATTGACGGATAGATCTGATGTTGAGTTAGAGACTTAAGTTGTGGAAGTAATAAAAATTAAAGCTTGACCTATTTTTAACACTTGTATTACTGCGGCCCATTTGGATCCTCGAGAATTTTAGTGTCATTGCCCAAAAAATAATTTATTAAAACCAATGGTGTTTTGAATTAAGGACCTATTTAAAAGAGGAACTGCACTTTTTATTTTTGTATAGTTCACAATAATTATAAAAGACATGACGACGGATGCATTCATTCTAACTTGTAAATAAACCTAAATAAAATTCCACTTACAGCGAGTCAATGCGAGGTCCTCTATTCCGCCCATAAAATCCAATAAAAAACATCCAAAAACCGCCAACAGTATTGCATTTACATTTCGTAACTTGAATATTAACCAAGTATTAGTGATATTGTTATTATAAGCACTAACACAGACAAACTATTTATAGCTGTGTCGCGATCACAAGCTTATGTACCTATGTTCGCAATATCGACTGGTCAGCTGCTTCCTCCTTTCCTTGCTCGTCAAACTTAATTCTAGATCATAAATCACGCCTCTCGCCTGGACAGTAGAAGAATGAGGACATATTCTGACAAGTTGGTACATTTTGACAGCCAAATTGACACGAAAAGATGCTATGTTCCAACCCGCTTTTCTTAGCAGGTATTATGAGTCATTGTTCATCTACCGGTAAATGGGAATATATGAACATCCCAGCAGTCGGCATCTTAATGGCAGCAGACATTGTACAGTAAGTGATGTTTTATTATGTTTGTTGGCTCTCTTTGAGTCTGCAGTGAGCAGTAATCGTAATGAAGTTGAAAAAAGCAAACGAGATACGTTTTTTAAATGAATGCGCCGCATATGCTTAATATGATCAAAACACAAATACTAAATGTTGATATAAATGTGCCGGTTACTACATTACATACAGTATATACTTACAGCATGTCTAGAAAACCTTAATGGAGGTTTGAATGTTTTTTAAGGGCTCCCATTGTGTGGACTTTTGATTGCATTTATTTAATATTTCAAATGCATAAAAAAATCTGTCATGGGTTTCATAATGATTGTGAACGAAGGCTTCAATTATTGCACATCAAATCACATCACTTTGAATTTTTTGGGGTGGGAAACAATCCGTATTTTGTGTTTTTGCCATAAAAAACAGGGTTTTAATTGACAAAAAGGGCATAAACATAAAAAATAAAAAGTCTTACCCTTATATCGACAGACCTCAAGTTGATCTGGAGATCTAAGCGCTGAATAATAATAGAAAAAAAATCAATAATGTAGCTTCTGGATCCTCAGGACCTAACTCCAGGGGAGCCATAAAGGTAAAAATATATACAGTCGCGATCAAAAGTTTACATACACTTGTAAAGAACATAATGTCATGACATCACATGGACAAAGATAAGACCTTCTGGAGGAAAGTTCTGTGGTCAGATGAAACAAAAATTGAGCTGTTTGGCCACAATACCCAGCAATATGTTTGGAGGAGAAAAGGTGAGGCCTTTAATCCCAGGAACACCATTCCCACCGTCAAACATTGTGGTGGTCAACGTTCCCTCTAGGGTGCGCGCCTGCGCAATTGCGCACTGCTCAAGCGTCCTCAGCGCACGGCAAATCTATGCTGCGCACAAAATCTAAGAAAAAAACAAGCGCATAACAATTTTCGACACACGGACACGACAGAGAAAACAGTTTTCGTCATCATTGTTCAAATATTGTAACGTCTGTCGAGACGCTTTGAGGACATGAATTCCATCCATCACTTTACTGAGCAAAACTCTTTATTGTCAGCCATAAACACATCACCAAAACATTTGTAAAAAAAAATGATATCTAGCAAAAGTGGTCGTTTTCTGCAGTACAAACCAGACCAAAAGCAACTTTGTTATATCAACAGCAGCCGCTCGCTCTTTCTTACTTGCGCCAACACATGCACATATGGCACTTAGCCAGTGATGCGTTTACAGTCACACAAAAAGTCGGACAACTCCAACACCACACAAAGTGTCATTCCAGGTCGTTACACTATGATTTACCAATCAAATATGTGCTTATTTTAGTGTAATTTATTAGGAATCTTAATTTATAAATATTAATCATGAAATGCTGTTAGTATATTAAATAAATACTAATACAAATATATTTTTTACAAACAGGAAGTTGCAGGAATGTACACATGATCCCCTGCTTACATCTCATTGTGCAACATGTGAATGTTTTAATGGGAACTAAATGCAATGTCTGAAAGGGGTACAAATTATTTCCAAAGCAGGACCTCCACCCAGACAAACAATACAAGTACACAGTTCATGAAAAACAATATTTTTTGTTATTGTCATTGTAAGTGGGCCTAAACACTTGTATTAGAAATGGAAATGACTGCTGTCATTTGATTATAATAATAAGAGAATGTTGTCTGTCTATCTGTGTTGGTCCTGCGATGAGGTGGGGACTTGTCCAGGGTGTACCCCGCCTTCCGCCCGAATGCAGCTGAGATAGGCTCCAGCGACCCCGAAAGGGACAAGCGGTAGAAAATGGATGGAGATTGAACTTTTTATTTAGTCAGGTTTGGGACAGGTGTGCTGCTGGTGTAGCCACAGCGTGCACGTCTGATGTTGCTCACATGGGCTCCACTGAATGCTCAGGGAGTTTTTGCGTTTGCTCACACACATGAAAAATTAGAGGGAACATTGGTGGTGGTAGTATTATGCTCTGGGCCTGTTTTGCTGCCAATGGAACTGGTGCTTTAAATGGGACAATGAAAAAGGAGGATTACCTCCAAATTCTTCAGGACAACCTAAAATCATCAGCCCGGAGGTTGGGTCTTGGGCGCAGTTGGGTGTTCCAACAGGACAATGACCCCCAACACACATGAAAAGTGGTAAGGGAATGGCTAAATCAGGCTAGAATTAAGGTTTTAGAATGGCCTTCCAAAAGACCTGACTTAAACGTGTGGACAATGCTGAAGAAACAAGTCCATGTCAGAAAACCAACAAATCTAGCTGAGCTGCACCAATTTTGTCAGGAGGAGTGGTCAAAAATTAAACCAGAAGCTTGTGGATGGCTACCAAAAGCGCCTTATTGCAGTGAAACTTGCCAAGGGACATGTAACCAAATATTAACATTGCTGTATGTATCCTTTTGACCCAGCAGATTTGGTCACATTTTCAGTAGACCCATAATAAATTCATAAAATAACCAAACTTCGTGAATGTTTTTTGTGACCATTGGTTTTGAAAATTATAAATATCAATGGCATGCTTTAATTTGGAAAAAGTTTGGACACCCCTGATTTAGTCTATTCAGCATAGCGTACACATAAATAATATGAAATCCAATAATGATCCACTTATGTGTGGCTTGTACTTTGAGGGCCAGCTGGAGTCTGACTGTACTTAATTTGTGATAGGGTCAGTATGTGACTGCCACCTTCCTAAAGTTGTCAAAGCAGCAGAGCATCAATCTGTCCTCCAAAGTCCTGATCTGACCTGCTGTTGGCCCTAAAATGATCTCATGCGGGCTCGCAGGGGAGATGAACAGCCTGCGCCTGTGATCATGCGTATAATCGCTACTCTTCATCAGAAATGTTGGCAAAGATAATCATTGAGGGCGCAGATCTTTGCCCACAAGCGATGACTGCATGTTGTTCGCCGCTTATCTGAAGAGTCACATGCGACGTTGCTGGAGGTTACGGGGAGGCGCTCAGTATTGATGGTTTTTTTAAGTAAGCTGAAGGGCTGCATTCCACAAAAGTGGGAAGGCTCTCATTTCCCATCAGACTACGCATGAAGTCGGACATACTTACAAACTCAGGGTTTTTCCTGTAATAACGTCGATCAACAAACATTGACAGTCCCCTATATGGCAAAATAATATTTTTATTGTAAAAAAAAAGTACCAATGATTGTCACACACACACTAGGTGTGGCGAAATTATTCTCTGCATTTGACCCATCACCCTCGATCACCCCCTGGGAGGTGAGGGTAGCAGTGAGCAGCAGCAGTGAGCAGCAGCAGTGGCTGCGCCCCGGAATAATTTTTGGTGATTTAACCCCCAATTCCAACCCTTGATGCTGAGTGCCAAGCAGGGAGGTAATGGGTCCCATTTTCATAGTCTTTGGTATGACTCGGCCGGGGTTTGAACTCACAACCTACCGATCTCAGGGCGGACACTCCTCGTCTTTAACAATCTTTTGACCTAGTCAGTGGCCTAGTGGTTAGAGTGTCCCCTGAGATCAGTAGGTTGTGAGTTCAAACCCCGGCCGAGTCATACCAAAGACTATAAAAATGGGACCCATTACCTCCCTGCTTGGCACTCAGCATCAAGGGTTGGAATTGGGGGTTAAATCACCAAAAATTATTCCCGGGCACGGCACCGCTGCTGCCCACTGCTCCCCTCACCTCCCAGGAGGTGATCAAGGGTATGGGTCAAATGCAGAGGACAAATTTCACCACACCTAGTGTGTGTGTGACAATCATTGGTACTTTAACTTTTAGATGGTTTCTAATGTGACTTATGTTGTATTGCTTCACCTTCACCACATGGGCCTATTTTTGTTACAAAGATGAGACTTTTTATATTCCCAAGCTGCCATTCCTTGTGTCCTGCAGAGATCGCTCTGCTTTATTCCCTCATCCTTACCCCACATTCCAAAAAACAGGACAATATTGATTCGCTTTGTGATTTATGCTGTATTGCTGCCTTTCCGATTGTTTGACCAAACAATTTTTGCTGAAAGGATTTAGTAGAGAAAATTGACGATAAAGTTCGCAACTTTTACTCGCTGATAAAAAAAAGCCTTGCCTGTACCGGAAGTAGCGTGACGTCACAGGAGCTAGTATTCCTCACAATTCCCCGTTGTTTACAATGGAGCGAGAGATTCGGAGCGACAAAGCGACGATTACCCCATTAATTTGAGCGAGGATGAAAGATTCGTAGATGAGGAACGTTAGAGTGAAGGACTGGAGAGGCAGTGACGGACGTATCTTTTTTCGCTCTGACCGTAACTTCGGTACAAGCTGGCTCATTGGATACCACACTCTCTCCTTTTTCTATTGTGGATCACGGATTTGTATTTTAAACCACCTCGGATACTATATCCTCTTGAAAATGAGAGTCGAGCACGTGAAATGGACATTTAAAGTGACTTTTATCTCCACGACAATACATCGGTGACACACTTAGCTACTGAGCTAACGTGATAGCATCGTTCTCCAATGAAGATAGAAACAAAAGAAATAAACCCCTGACTGGAAGGATAGACAGAAGATCAACAATACTATTAAACCATGTACATGTAACTACACGGTTAAAAATTCTCAGCCTGGTAAGGCTTAACAATGCTGTTGCTAACGACGCTAAGGCTAATTTAGCAACTTAGCAACCGGACCTCACAGAACTATGATAAAAACATTAGCGCTCCACCTACGCCAGCCAGCCCTCATCTTCCCATCAACAGCCGTGCTCACCTGCGTTCCAGCGATCGACAGCGCGACGAAGGACTTCATCCGTGGGTTTGGCGGCAAGCATCGGCTAGGCGTAGTAAGTAGTCCTTGTTGTGTTGCTGTAAGTATTGTACTTAGCCGCTAATACACCGATCGATCCCACCTACAACGTTCTTCTTTGCAGCCTCCATTGTTCATTAAACAAATTGCAAAAGATTCACCAACACAGATGTCCAGAATACTGTGGAATTTTGTCGAAGAAAACAAGAGGTTTCTGTATCGGGTCTGATGGGGTACAACCACTTCCGTGGATTTTGTGACGTCACGCGCATAAATCATATCCAAAGGAGTTTTTCAACCGGAAGTGTGGCTGGAATTTTAAAATTGCACTTTATAAGTTAACCCGGCCGTATTGGCATGTGTTTCAATGTTAAGATTTCATCATTGATATATAAACTATCAGACTGCGTGGTCGGTAGTAGTGGCTTTCAGTAGGCCTTTAAGAGACTATACACCAGGGGTGGGCAAATTACGGCCCACATTCGGCCCGCCAAATATTAAAACAGAATGGAGCAAAGATCTGTTTTGAGAATTGCCACAACAAAACTGATACTAGACTTTGACGCACTGGCAACAAAGGGTGATCAACAACACTGTTGCCCCTAAAAGAGAACCCTGCAATATCATTTTTGTGTTTTTTTTAATGTTCTGATATATCGTTTAAAATAGCCCACGTTTGAGAAGCCTACTCTCAGTTCAAACTGATATGATATGCTTTGAAATGCATCATGTGCTCGCCCGGCCCGTCTGTCAAATTTTAAATTTGGCCCCTGCTACACACAGACGGTAGAAATTGTTGGTTGTTTTTCCAAGCATGGGAAGGAAGAACGTGAGCGTGAAGGACAGTGCTGAGAAGAAGAAGTGGATGATATCCATTGAATTCAATAAAGAAATAAAAATCATAACAGAGCGTGCAACTTGGCAAAGTAGTTGGAGTCAATGCTAGCCAAGGATTTTAAAAATAATTTCTAAATGGTGGACATTTATCCATGAAGATATTGAAAGGCTGCTGATGGTGTGCAGCTGGAAAGAGGTAACTTAGCAGTCTACTATCCAAGGTAAATGCTGTGCATTATTACATTACTTTATAAAACTACTGTAATCGTTTCTACTACATTATATGTATCGTTTTTAGAAAAATGTTTACTATCTCAAAGTTCCTTTTACTTATTAAAAAAAATATTTCAAGTGTTAGAAGCATGATTTTAATTCATTTCAATGGGCGACATTGATTTGAGATACAATAATTTTGGGTTATAAGCTCCAAAAAGAACAAATTAAACTCGCAAGCTGAGGTACCGCAGGAATGGTTAAGTGACAAAAGTGATAATACAGGACATTTTACAGATAATGAAGAAATTGAATTCATACATTGCTTTTGAATTGTGGGTAACAAAAATTAGAAAAGCAGACCTTTCCCTAGCACTTTCTCTAAATAGAAAGTAATCCTGAATCCAGATGATGATCTGGATCATCCTTAAAAGTAATCACTCGTTCCTGATCCCATTTCTAAAATGTTTTTTCCATCGAAATCGGCCCATAACTTTTTGGAGTTATGTTGCTAACTACCAAACTAACTAATGGACAGACAAACCCCATTAATCACATAACTTCCTGGTGAAGGTAATAATGAAACTGGTCTGAACAAAAACTACTTTTAAACTTACATTTAATTAGTTAACCTTTTGAAGTAAACAATGCAGTCAAGCTATTCCTCTAACTCACGATGAGACCCCTGCACCTGTCAAGTATTTTGACTCACTCCTTACATACAAACTTCTCCATCTCTTGCAGCTTTAATGATGACTTCTCTAGACTGCATGTTTCTTGCCACAGACGTTCAACTGGTTTTAAATCAGGGCACAAAGAAGAACCCTTCAGAAAAATTCCAATGTTTGACCCTGAGTCATTCCTGAGTTTTGTGCCTCATTGTACTGTTAGAGGGCCCACAATCTGCGACTAAGACCAAGCTTTCGGACGTTGGCCGACACATTCAGTTTCAGAATGCTTTTATAGTCTTGAGAGTCATTGTACCCTGCACAGATTAAAGTATGTTGAATGTAGAAAAGCAATGTCAGAAGATAAACACTTCTGCTCCATGTTCCACAGTAGGTATGCTTAAAGATTGCCGATTGGCAGTCAAAGTACCTACAGTGGAACCTCGGTTTACAAACCCATCTATTTGCAAACTTTTCAATTTACAAACTTTCACATGAGCTACGTGTATGAACCATGTCTCGGTGTACGAACGCTTCATTCAGTCATTTTCTGTCCCGCTTGCAGGTAAAAAGCAGGGCACAGCATTTTTCATGTCACTTAATGCGCACTACAAGTACTGTTTTAAGGGCATTCAGTCTATCGAAACTGGACTGTTTGGTTTGTCTTAGAAGACGTTCTGCCTCTCATCCCAGTAGGCTTCATCACTTCATGCTCATGGACTTAGATTGGTCAGATCTAGTACTGTACTAGTCAGTTTACAGCGCCTGTTCCTGTTCCATGGTTTAACAAGTTTTGCTAACTCAATATATTCGAAATTCGAAATAAACTGAAACTGAACTGAACTGATGTGATTACCAAAAAGACAACTGACCAGCGTGGAAAGAATGAGGGAATCGCTGCGGAGTTAAAAAATAAAAATAAAAAATATTTGCGAGGAGTACCATAATGGTGCTCACAAGTATGGAAGAATCGACGAGGCAGGCTTTGTGCCACAGCAAGTTTAACTGTGATGAGACTGGACTTTTCTGTAAGAAAATGCCAAATCAGACTTATTTTCCAGTGGAGGAAAAGAGCTATTGCTTGTCCAGCGACGTCTTTTCCAAAGCACACACACACACACACACACACACACACACACACACACACACACACACACACACACACACACACACACACACACACACACACACACACACACACACACACACTGCCCTTCCCCCTTGGTTCTCTCCCTCTGTCTGCTCTTTTCTCGTCAGCTCCTCTTTTGCGATGTTAATGCCAGTGGATTTTACTTTTCGAAATGCTTATAATTACAGCAATATGGTTGTGGAAGTTAGGGATTTTTGAGATTTATGATCGTTTGTGAGGGCACCGAAGATCCATTACATCCTTATGTATGTTTGATATACAGTACTGTATAGCACTTTATATTGTGTTCAAAGTGTACAAACTTTAACTTAAGAAATTGCTAATATATAGTGAAATTATATATTGTATAGTGAAATTTGCTTCACTAAAACTGTGAACCAAGGTTCCACTGTTACTGTCAAACAAGACAAATCAGCCATGTTCTTTGTTTACGTTTGACCGTAATGCTCAGAGTGTGTGTCTCATAAGATATTTCCGACTGTATCGTTTGTCTCTTCCATGTGATTCGATTGCCTTCAGCATCGTCCGGCCCTTTGCTTCTTCTCAGCAAAACGCAGCCATGTGCACAAGTCCACTCGCACCCAACAGCCGGCGGCCATTACGGCTCCACTTCATGGTGGTTCAAGCCAATCTGCACTGACATCTGCATGATGGCCAGGGGTGGAGGGGCCATCTGGCACGCCGGGCACACGTCCAACGGGCCCGTGGACCCCTGGGCTGGTATCTTTGTGGACGGTGCTCTTTGGAAACGGTGGAGTAAATGAGCGTCACTGGGGACATTTTCATGCCGTTAGAGGCGACAGTCGCCCTTGGCGTTCTTATGTCATGAAATAGGGACGGACACCGCAGCCTTCCTGTGCTATGCTGCCCTCTACTGGCTCACAGAGTGATTTATTTAAGGCTGAAATTGAAGCAACAAGTTTAAGTTTAAAGTTGTTATTGAAAATGCTGTTTTGCACTGATATCTTTGCACCGGAAGGCTAAAGACTGACTGGATGAATTCTATCCTAAATTCTATCCTATTACATTTTGACTGTACTTGAATCAGAGGATATAATGCATACATTAAACCGGAAAATAGTCATTACTTATATAATTCATACTTAAAATACTGTTTTGTACTGCTGTTTTTGCACAGGAAAGCTAAAAATGGGAATCTCTCCTATTCCATTTTTGAGTGTACTTGAATGTATATTAGACCTTATGTATATTATTCTGCACCGGAAGGCTAAAGACTGACTGGATAAACTCTATCCTATTACATTTTGACTGTACTTGAATCAGAGGGTATAATGCATATATTAAAACTGGAAAATAGTCATTACTTATATAATTCATATTTAAAATGCTGTTTTGCACTGCTGTTTTTGCACAGGAAGGCTAAAAACGGAATTCTCTCCTATTCCACTTTTGACTGTACTTGATGTATATTAGACCTTATTTATATTATTCTGCACCGGAAGGCTAAATACTGACTGGATAAACTTTATCCTATTACATTTTGACTGTATTTGAATCATCCTATTGCATTTTGACTGTACTTGAATCAGAGGGTATAATGCATATATCAAAACTGGAAAATAGTCATTACTTATATAATTCAATATTTAAAATGCTGGTTTTTTGCACTGCCGTTTTTGTACCGGAAGGGTAAAGACTGTGTGGATAAATTATATCCTGTTCCATTTTGACTGACTTGAATCAGAGGGTATTATGCATATATTAAACTGGAAAATAGTCATTACTTATATAATCCATACTTAAAATGCTGTTTTGCACTGCTGTTTTTGCACAGGAAGGCTAAAAACTGAATTATCTCCTACTCCACTTTTGACTGTACTTGGATGTACCAGTATATTAGACCTTATTTATATTATTCTGCACCGGAAGGCTAAATACTGACTGGATAACATCTATCCTATTACATATTGACTGTACTTGAATCAGAGGGTATAATGCATATATTAAACTGGTAAATAGTCATTACTTATATAATTCACACAAACCCTGTTTCCATATGAGTTGGGAAATTGTGTTAGATGTAAATATAAACGGAATACAATGATTTGCAAATCATTTTCAACCCATATCTATTCTATTCTATTCAGTTGAATATGCTACAAAGACAACATATTTGACGTTCAAACTGATAAACATTTTGCAAATAATCATTAACTTTAGAATTTGATGCCAGCAACACGTGACAAAGAAGTTGGGAAAGGTGGCAATAAATACTGATAAAGTTGAGGAATGCTCATCAAACACTTATTTGGAACATCCCACAGGTGAACAGGTGGGTGCCATGATTGGGTATAAAAGTAGATTCCATGAAATGCTCAGTCATTCACAAACAAGGATGGGGCGAAGGTCACCACTTTGTCAACAAATGCGTGAGCAAATTGTTGAACAGTTTAAGAAAAACCTTTCTCAACCAGCTTTTGCAAGGAATTTAGGGATTTAGGGACGCCACCTCTTCTTCTGCTTCGCTTTACTGTGGTGTCCCCCAGGGATCCATTCTAGGCCCCATCCTGTTTTTCTTGTACATTCTCCCTCTTGGAGAGATTTATAAGAAACATGGAGTGTCTTATCACTTTTATGCAGATGACTGCCAAATGTATATGCCAATTTCAAAAGGCCACGGCCCCCTGACACCCCTTCTCAACTGTCTATATGATGTCAAGGCTTGGTTAGCCCAGAATTTTTTAATAATGAATGAGGGAAAAACGGAAATTTCAGTTTTTGGTCCGGCCCTCATTGACTTGGGACCATTGCAAAATTATGTGCGTCCCAAAGTCACCAGCCTTGGCGTCACTATAGACAGCGATTTTAATTTTGACAAACAAGTCAATGGCGTTTTAAAATCGTGTTTTTATCATCTTCGTCTTTTAGCAAAGGTAAAACCATTGTTATCTTTTAACCTTTTTGAACAAGTCGTGCATGCTTTTATTTCAAGTCGCCTGGACTACTGCAATGCACTTTATGCTGGCATTAGCCAAAAAGCTCTTTCCAGGTTGCAGTTAGTCCAGAACGCGGCAGCACGACTTTTAACAGGGGCCAGGAAATGCCAGCATATAACCCCAATTCTTCGGAGTTTGCACTGGCTCCCTGTTCATTTTAGAATTGATTTTAAATCCTTGCCGTTTGTTTTTAAAGCTTTACATGGACTGGCACCTCAGTATATCTCGGACCTCATCCAAATGTACACTCCTGCGCGCGGTCTGAGGTCCGAGAGCCAGCTCCAGCTCGTGGTGCCCAGGACGAGACTTAAAACCGGGGGAGACAGGGCCTTCTCTGTGGTCGGCCCTAAACTCTGGAACACTCTGCCCCTCCATGTTCAAACTGCTTCCACAGTGGAGTGTTTTAAGTCTTGTCTTAAGACCCACTTTTATTCTTTGGCTTTTAACACTACGTGAGTTGTGTGGTCTTCTGTCCTCTGTTGTCCTCTGTGTTTTTTATAAATTTTGATGTCTATTTTACTGTTTTAATTGGTTTTACCCTTTAAAATCGTTTTTAATCATATTTATTTTTTATATTGTTTCTGTATTGGTTTTCTATTCATTTATTCTTTGTTTTTATTCAGTCATTGGTGTAGCATAATATTGTTTTTAATATTGTTTTTAATATCGTTTTTTAATATTGTTTTTAATATTGTTTTTAACATGGCTGTGCAGCACTTTGGAAACATTCTTGTTGTGTAAATGTGCTATATAAATAAAGTGGATTGGATTGGATTGGATTTCACCATCTACGGTCCGTAATATCAAAGGGTTCAGAGAATCTGGAGAAATCACTGCACGTAAGCAGCTAAGCCCGTGACCTTCGATCCCTCAGGCTGTACTGCATCAACAAGCGACATCAGTGTGTAAAGGATATCACCACATGGGCTCAGGAACACTTCAGAAACCCACTGTCAGTAACTACAGTTTGTCGCTACATCTGTAAGTGCAAGTTAAAACTCTCCTATGCAAGGCAAAAACCGTTTATCAACAACACCCAGAAACGCAGTCGGCTTCGCTGGGCCTGAGCTCATCTAAGATAGACTGATACAAAGTGGAAAAGTGTTCTGTGGTCTGACGAGTCCACATTTCAAATTGTTTTTGGAAACTGTGGACGTCGTGTCCTCCGGACCAAAGAAGAAAAGAACCATCCGGATTGTTATAGGCGCAAAGTTGAAAAGCCAGCATCTGTGATGGTATGGGGGTGTATTAGTGCCCAAGACATGGGTAACTTACACATCTGTGAAAGCGCCATTAATGCTGAAAGGTACATACAGGTTTTGGAGCAACATATGTTGCCATCCAAGCAACGTTACCATGGACGCCCCTGCTTATTTCAGCAAGACAATGCCAAGCCACGTGTTACATCAACGTGGCTTCATAGTAAAAGAGTGCGGGTACTAGACTGGCCTGCCTGTAGTCCAGACCTGTCTCCCATTGAAAATGTGTGGCGCATTATGAAGCCTAAAATACCACAACGGAGACCCCCGGACTGTTGAACAACTTAAGCTGTACATCAAGCAAGAATGGGAAAGAATTCCACCTGAGAAGCTTAAAAAATGTGTCTCCTCAGTTCCCAAACGTTTACTTAAAAGGAAAGGCCATGTAACACAGTGGTGAACATGCCCTTTCCCAACTACTTTGGCACGTGTTGCAGCCATGAAATTCTAAATTAATTATTATTTGGAAAAAATATATAAAGTTTATGAGTTTGAACATCAAATATCTTGTCTTTGTAGCATATTCAATTGAATATGGGTTGAAAAGGATTTGCAAATCATTGTATTCAGTTTATATTTACATCTAACACATACTTAAAATGCTGTTTTTTGCACTGCCGTTTTTGCACCGGAAGGCTAAATAAAGACTGAATGGATAAATTCTATCCTGTTCCATTTTGACTGTACTTGAATCAGAGGGTATAATGCATATATTTAACTAGAAAATAGTAATTATTTGTATAATTCATACGTAAAATGCTGTTTTTGCACCGGAAGGCTAAAAACTGAATCCTCTCCTATTCCATTTTGACTGTACTTGAATGTATACTAGACCGTATTTATATTATTCACATGTAAAAAATGCTACTTGCACTGCTGTCTTTTGCACCAGAAGAATAGTGATAGGACAATTCTATTCGATTCCATAGCCTTATTCATATTATTCACATGTATAATGCTATTTGCACTGCAGTTGTTGCACCTGCTGTTTTTGGCTGTTTTTGCACCGGAAGGAAAGTGAGGGGACAATTTGAGTGTACGCTATTCCATATCTTTATTTTTTACTCTCCTTGATATGTGAATACCTAAGTGTTTATTGTTTATTGTGAGCGAACTGTGGTGCTGAATTTCCCCCAGGGATCAATAAAGTAATTTATATTCTATTCTATTCTAAACCAGGAATCTCACTGCTGATTTATGTGATTGTTACCTTCATATGCGCAGAATTGTTGCTTCAGAAACATTAAAACAGTCTTCAGATTCAGGATAGTTTAAAGCTCCTGGTGCATGTTGATATAAGTGCAAACACAAAACACATTCTTGCCTCCAGATGGAGACACCACAGGGGAGCTTGGGTGGCAGTCGGAAAATTAAAAAGATCTTGGGGGGTTCTTGGATAAATTAAAAACAATGCGGGGACACTGAGAAAGTCACGGATGACAGGAGGAGGGACAGGTGAGGCATTTGAACCGCGTGACAGTGGCCGGAAAAATGTTTAAAAGCAGCATCTTTGATTATACATGAGTGTGTACACACTACACACTGATGATGAAAAGCTTTTTAATCAATAAAATATGACGCCGTGTGTGCATTTGCCAGTCACAAACTCACTTAGCGGGAGAGGGATGAAGAATTATCGTGACGTGATGGAGAGTGAATATAGAGGGACAAGGCATGGAACGGGAGGGAGAGGGAGCAACAATGTAAATAATACATGTGAAGGATAACACATTTATTATTTGTAGGTAATTCATCTGAAACTTGGCATGGACGTTGATGAGTTTGCCTCAAAGCAAAAAAAAAAGCCAGGTTTGCAAGTTAGGCAAACCAGCATTGTTGTGGAGAATTACAAGGGTCATTGTTTGTGTATTGTTCTTATCCGTCAGGTCTACACACATGTGCTTACATAGATCATCACAAATGTAGGGAAGCATTGGGTAAAAGGGCCCGCAAGGCGCACTCCGCGGACCTCTTGTGTTTCAGCAACATCACATATCAGTTTCTTAAGAGCGCATGTATGCAGAGACTGTTTTTGAATTATTTCGAAGTGTGTTAGTGTAACGGATGCCAACTAGTGTGGCTGTGCGATAGTACGTGTGTGTTGACCTCACTCCCTTTTAGCTTCTAGCTGGGGGCAGGATGAAGTAAGCGGCACAAGGCGGGTTACATAAATAAAAAGGATAAATCGCAAAGGAATAGGGATGGGTATCGACTAGTGTTGTCCCAATACCAATATTTTTGGTACTGGTACCAAAATTATTTTGATACTTTTTGGTCCTTTTCGGTACTTTTCTAAATAAAGGGGACCACAAAAAATTGCACTATCGCTTTATTTTAACAAAAAATCTTACGGTACATTAAACATGTTTTTTATCGCAAGTTTGTCCTTACATAAAATAGTGAACATACAAGACAACTTGTCTTTTAGTAGTAAGTAAGCAAAAAAAGACTCCTAAGTAGTCTGCTGAGATATGCAGTAACATAGTGTCATTTTCCATTCTATTATTTTGTCAAAATTATTAAAGAACAAGTGGTAGAAAATGAATTATGGTGGCAGACAGGTACTTTTGAGAGGCGGTATAGTACCGAAAATGATTCATTAGTATCACGGTACTATACTAATACCGTACACCGTACAACCCTAGTATCGACAGAATTCTGTCGGTACAAATGAGTACCATAATACCATATTTCGATAGCTGTGTTGCACGTGACGTCAAACAGGCATATTCACAGCAGACTGCCTCTAAGTAGTTGTAATTTTCCATGTCGACAAAGCAAGCATCCCCGATAGAAAGTGATTAAAAGTAAGGCGCAGCTTTTCAAGATGCACTAGCTCCCTGCTAAGTTGCACTGGATCTAACGGATTAGCATTAGAAATTTTACATGGCGATTTCAACACCTCCAAATTTGTTCATGAAAACTACAACTAAGATGCACGTCACCATCATGTGTGTATGCGTAACAAGTACAACACTTACAGTATAAATCTAGGGTGTTAAAATGTTTGCCACTGAATCAAAGCATGTGGGGGCCATTTTGATATTTTTCATTTTCAAAACAAATACAATATTTAGATTTCTTTTTTTTAACCTCCCCTCAAGTTTGGTCCCGTGGACCCGAAAGGATCTCAGTCATAAAAATGTTAAAAATAAGTCATATCTTTTTTCTTTTTTTTTAATCTCTACTGTAGATCAACTTCAGATCTGTCCATATAAAGAGTTTGTTTTTTTTTGTCTGTTTTATGCTATTTTGTTTAAGAAAACCCAGTTTTTTTCATGGCGAAAACACACAAAATATGCAACATTTTCCTCAAAAAAATTCAAAGTGGAATATTTGATGTGAAGTAATTGGAGCCTTGAGTAGTTTTATAATTCATAACAACATTGATTTTGATTGATTTTTATTTTTTGAGCAATGACAGTTTCAAAGAAAAAACAGCCTGCATGGTAGCTTTGTGTTATTAGTCAGCATTGCAACTTTTTTCTCAATACATTTCACATGTTTGCTCCTTAATTCCACTTTTTTTATGTTATTCTTTTTTGTAATAGTATTTTTAGAATGTGCCACGGGTCGTTCAAATTAACAGCAGGCAACAAATGGCCCCCGTCCTGCACTATGGACACCTCTGGTATAAACACAGAACTCAACACAAAACAAGACAGGCACGTCCAACTTCAAGACTACTTCCTGACTTCGACAACACACCCGGCAAAAACTGAAATAAATGCACACTCGTATATGATACTCAGACGTGTAAGAAAACAACTGGACAGCAGAATTATTACTATCACTGTCGAATAAATAAGATTAGATTTGACAATAATTTAACCATTTATTAGTACAAAACCCAAAACCAGTGAAGTTGGCACATTGTGTAAATCGTAAATAAAAACAGAATACAATGATTTGCTAATTCTTTGTTATTTTTTGCAAATATTAGCTCATTTGGAATTTGATGCCTGCAACATGTTTCAAAAAAGCTGGCCCAAGTGCCAAAAAAGACTGAGAAAGTTGAGGAATGCACATCAAACACTTATTTGGAACATCCCACAGGTGAACAGGCTAATTGGGAACAGGTGGGTGCCATGATTGGGTATAAAAGCAGCTTCCATGAAATGCTCGGTCATTCACAAACAAGGATGGGGCGAGGGTCACCACTTCGTGCACAAATGCGTTTAAGAACAACATTTCTCAACGAGCTATTGCACGGAATTTCCCCATCTACGGTCCGTTATATCATCAAAATGTTCAGAGAATCTGGAGAAATCACTGCACGTAAGCGGCTAAGCCCGTGACCTTTGATCCCTCAAAAACTGGGGATGTCGTGTCCTCCGGAACAAAGAGGAAAAGAACCATCCGGATTGTTATAGGCGCAAAGTTGAAAAGCCAGCATCTGTGATGGTATGGGGGCGTATTAGTGCCCAAGACATTGGTAACTTACACATCTGTGAAGGCACCTTAAAGCTGAAAGGTGAATACAGGTTTTAGAGCAACATATGTTGCCATCCAAGCAACATCTTTTTCATGGACGCCCCTGCTTATTTCAGCAAGACAATGCCAAGCCATGTTACAAAAGCGCTTCATAGTAAAGGAGTGTGAGTACTAGACTGGCCTGCCTGTAGTCCAGACCTGTCTCCCATTGAAAATGTGTGGCGCAATATGTAGCGTAAAATACCACAATGGAGACCCTGGACTGTTGAACAACTTAAGCTGTACATCAAGCAAGAATGGGAAAGAATTCCACCTGAAAAGCTTCAAAAATTGGTCTCCTCAGTTCCCAAACGTTTACTGAGTGTTGTTAAAAGGAAAGGCCATGTAACACAGTGGTAAAAATGCCCCTGTGCCAACTTTTTTGCAACGTGTTGCTGCCATTCAATTCTAAGTTAATGATTATTTGCCAAAAAAAAATTATGTTTCTCAGTTCGAACATTAAATATCTTGTCTTTGCAGTCTATTCAATTGAATATAAGTTGAAAAGGATTTGCAAATCATTGTATTCTGTCTTTGTTTACGAATTACACAACGTGCCAACTTCACTGGTTTTGGGTTTTGTACATCAACACACAAAAGTACCAATACTAATTCTCAGGTACCGGGAATTGGTACCATATGGGTTTGAATGTAAAAAGTACCCATTCTTACAAAGGACAGAATATGTTATACAACATTGACTCAGGAAGAAAAGGGGTCGGGTCAAATAACTTAACATTCATCTCAAACAGAGTCAACAGCATCTGGCTCACAAGAATAAAAATAACACATCCATAAATGAAACAGCAAAACCAAATCATTTTACCTTTAAGTGTCTTCTGCAGACACGTTAGCCAACCTTAAGGTCAAGTGAACAGCTGGCCCAAATCTGGTAAACCTCAGACAGCTTCTACCCACCCAGCGGGGCGGGGGGGCGTGATTGTACAGTCACAACGCATCAAATCATAGGCGGAGTGACAAAGTGACTCCCAGCATGTGCCGCATGTCCAAACACTCCACCCGGAGGAGGGAGTGTCAGTTGGAACAAGATTAACATACCACCCAAGATGCAAGGCACATGCTACATTGGAAACTCTACAGTAGGTGGCGCAGTGCCAGTACCAAGAAATTGACTTTTGCTTTGGACCTTCAAATGCTGCTACAAACAGACATTGAGAGTTGACAGTGTATCAAAGACAACACTTACCTGGGAGCGTCAAAGCTATCGTAGGACCCCACAGTGTAATGGCGGAACAAACGCTTGGCCCGCTCGCCACGGCTCTCTGGAACAAACACACGGCGTCGCACGGTTCATGTGTCAGCAACTACACAGCCACCGCAAAACATCCAACCTGATCGGCTGTCCTGACTTCGAAGCAGCACTTCCTCCACACAGTCTGAGGGGAACCAGCCGGTGCGGCCGCGGACCGTCCCCTCCCAGTAGCCGCCTTCGCCAACGCTCAACACTACAAGAGAGGGTGGTGGTGGTAGAAGGAAGCAAGAGGAGGTCATCATGTCAACAACTGCCTCAAAAACCAACAAAAACATACAAACACACGCATACGCGCTAAAACAGGGGTGTCCAAAGTGCGGCCCGGGAGCCATTTTTTTATTCATTGTAAGAACAATTTCATTATTAAAGAGATATATTATACAAAGTGGTGTTTATACGCCCCACTGCTCATATTATCCTGTTTCTGAATTATGAGCATTAATATTTCAACACAAAAGGCGCTTTGCTTTGCTTTTTTTTTGTATTGCTGCAGTTAGGGCAGGGTGATATGGACGAAAAAGTATATCTCGATATATTTTTACTTAAACTCAATATTTGATATATATCTCGATATATTTTTCGGTGAAAGTATACATATAAAGATATTCATTTTTGAGCGATATTCAGTGAAATTGAAGTGAATGACAACTGTACTGTAAACAGTCAGTGGCACTTTTATTAACCCAGTTAGTCAAGATAGGAAATAACAGCACAGAAAATAAACTGTTTAAATAGTACGGAATTACATAACATATAAAAAAAAAGAAAAATATTATTTCTATTTAAAATAAATAACATAGCTGTGCAAATAATACAAAATGTAACAAACTCTGATAAAAAATTACATTTGCAGGCAGGCACTTTGTGATTTCCCTTCCTGGTGCGATGAGCCGCCCTATCTTGCCTCTGATTGGCCTGTCCCTAACCAATCGTAACTCATCATAGTAAACAACCAACCAATCATGGATGTTCTTATACGTATACATATATATATACGTTATATGTGCAAGCACGTCTTGGAAGGAGGAAGGGGAGGGGTTTAGTAGCGCATGGAGGTGGCCGGGGGAGAACAAGGAACAAAACAAATAAGTGCCGTTTGGTAATTTTAACGTAAAATAAGTTATATCGATATTATATTTTCTTAATTCATATCTTGTTTAAAAATATATCGATATATCTTACAAACTCGATATATCGCCCAGCCCTAACTGCAGTATTAATAACAATTTGTTGTATGTTGTATTTCCTTTTTTTGAATGCATATCTTAGTTATTTAATTTTTACGAATTGGGGGTTAAATCACCAAAAATGATTCCTGGGCGCGGCACCGCTGCTGCCCACTGCTCCCCTCACCTCCCAGGGGGTGATCAAGGGGATGGGTCAAATGCAGAGGACAAATTTCGCCACACCTACTGTGTGTGTGACAATCATTGGTACTTTAACTTTAACTTAACTTAACTTTACAATTGAAGTATATGGTTATGTTTATGATGTGAGTTTATTTTGAACATGCATTCAATTACAATACGATACATTACATATTTCCAGTTTCTCCAAAAAGGAGTAATAGGAAGCAGAGCGTATTTAATCCTACTCCTTTTGGTATCATTGCAATTTCTAACACATTTGTTTGTACTCAAACTGTAACACAACAGTAACTAAAAAAATTAACAGACACATGAGTAAGTAAGTAATTATTAAATACATGAAAAATAGTTAAGTAATTTATGGTTCACATGAAAAAGATTATCACATTTTTTAACAAGGTTCAAGATTATACCAAGATTATTCTTCTACTTTGTGAACAATGAGTTTGAACAGTTTCTTAAAGTCCCACGTAAAAACTTTTAGTTTTGGTTGATTTTGGCGGCGCCAGTGGACCAAAGCGGTAGTGTTTTGCCAGAAAGAAAACCACGTTTCCAATGAGGACTAGCGCATATAGCGTCAAACTGACATGATGTCTGCTGTAATATTGGCACAAATGTTACGTCTCTAATGGCTATGCTGATGTTAAATAGCAGACACTATCAAGAAATTATCTTGGATTGCGCTACAAACATGAGGCTACTACCGAGAATGTATCGGGTTCAAAGCAAAGAAAGACCGGCGGTACATTTTTTTTGAAGGAAGTAGTGTGAAACTATCATGCTGGTGGCTGTGCTACCATGCAAATTTCCGATAGCTAACATTAGCATTTTAAATTGAGCATCGAAAGTCACTTAGTAGTCCAGCAGGAACAGAGCCAAGGCAGCATTAGTCTGAAATGCCTCGTTTGAGCACACATCAGCGAGTGACAGCCGGGGCAATGTTGATCCTGACTGTCTTTTTATCCGAGTAAGCCTTTTTTTTTATTCTTTTGTCTCTTCAGACAAAACTTTTTGTTTCTTTAGTTGTTTTAGAGCTTTGGCCATGTTAGCAGTAATTGCACGTAGGCCTTCTTCTTCTTCTTTTAGTTTTCTGGCGGCATGTAGGCGTTCGCATCGATTTCCATCTTTTTAACGAATGGGGAAAGGGAGAGTGACGTATGCCATAAAGCAAGTTAGCACATTTGTAGTTTTTTGTGTGGCAGGGTTCCTGCCACCCTCCTCAATGTCGCCAAGTTCCAGCAAAAGCGACACCATGACAGAGGTGTCATTCAACTCGTAAGTCCATGTATCGTCCCAAAAGTCATGAAAATATTTCATGAAGGTTGAAAAGTTACTTAGTGCTGCATACAAATCTTTTAAATTGGATTTTTCTCCAAGTTTATATTTCTCCTTTTTTGTTGAGAAGAAATGTCTTGGGTAGCAGGTCATAGTTTGCTTTGTGCATAGTTTTAGCTGTTTGCAAATGCACCAAGTCGTTGAATTTCATTATTTTTGATTCAATAATGAAAGCGTTTGAAGGATCTTGATAGGCAACATTATGCATTTTGTTATGTATTTCAATTACTAGTCTGTTAAACTGGAATGTCAAAAAATTCCATAAGAATAAAAAGGTTTATATATATTTTTAAGAATTTTCAAAAGTTTGCATGTTTTAAGTAACCGTTCAGGCACCTTTTAAGTACTGGCACCGTTTTTCAAGTACCAATTTGGTACTGGTATCGGAAATATGTAAACTAAGCTATATTAGCATTTATTGATCTACATTCAACATATTTAACATACACATTGGAAGGACCCTAACTTGTCCTCAATCATCGTCATTTTGGTTACATAACAGAAGAGGAGGGACTAACTCGAAGGGTTGCTATTCACAAACAAAAAGAGAGAACAAGAAGAAGCATATAAATATTGCAATTATTATTTCTGGTAATTCCACATGGACAATAATCTACAATGTCCAAATCAGCACCCTCAGTAACCAAGTACACAGTGTCCAACTGTACATAGTGTACTTATTGAAGTGTAAGTACGGAAGTGTGTGGTTTGAAACAAAGCCCACTTATTAAAAATGCCACTTAGGCTTGGGTGGATAACACATTTTGATGAATGATATACTGTCCCACACATTATTGTCAATAAATGATATTACTGTCAGATTTATTTTGTAAAACACATTATTCACTAATGTAACAATAATATATATTAATAATCTAAGTATCCCTTTCAAATACTTTCCTGGATAAGTAAAGAAACATAAAAATACGATTAAACTTCAATAGATATTTAACATTCATTTTTTTGTTGCAATCACTTTCCAACAAATGTGTGTGAACTGGCCCATTTTGCTAATTTGGTTTGAGACCTGAATATTCCCACAACTAGACATTTGGCTTTGCAATCATATTTTTCGTCCTACTGTACCCGTTGCTACTGTGCAGGCTCTGTCAGCTCGCGCCTCTACCAATCGAGACAAACTTTGTGTGTGAGTAACAGGGTTCACTGCGTTCATTTAAAGGGGACCTACTATGCAAAACTAACTTTTCTTACCTATTGATACCCGCTGTTGTGTATTTGGGATCTGCAGTCCCCAAAATGTTAAATCAAACAATGGAGGCATTGCGGAGATATTTATGAAATAATCTTGCCTTACTTCATACCTCATACCTTGTTTTTTGCATCGATGACATAATGACCGGAATATGCATATATGGTATAAATTCACCCAAAGTGCTTTGCACTGGTCCACCATTGTAGTCCAACGCTTAAGTCAATAAGCTCCTTCTTCTTCTCTATCCTTTTGTTGTGGGGCAGACTGGCTCGTACAGGCACATGCATCCTCCGCTACTGCCATTTGTAATAAAGTAGTGTATAGTTCGAAATCATATGTGTCATTAGACTCGCTATGGAAGCGCTAGAAACTACAACAAAGATGGTGGGGAGAAGACGTTGTTGAAGTGGAGCCACATAAATAAGACCGCCCACCAAATCACACATCCTGAAGAGACGGTCAGAAAGCGGCTTGAAAACAATCTGTAAAACATAATTTATGCAACATTTTGACCAAAGAACCACCATTACATGTTATGTAGACCAGTGGTTCTTAACCTTTTTGACGTCGGGGCCCAACTTTTCAAATATTAACACTGAATTAGTCACTTAGAGTTTAAAACCTTGACAAATAATATGGACCCGTGTGTTGATCACAAAGATTCTGAGGTCAGGCGGATTATAAAAAAACCAATACTAACCCAATATACCGCGGATGGATGGACTTAACTGACAAAATTAAATGTACATCCAATTATCCATCCATCCATCCATCCATTTTCTACCGCTTAATCCCTTCGGAGTCGCGGGGGGCGCTGGAGCCTATCTCAGCTACAATCGGGCGGAAGGCGGGGTGCACCCTGGACAACTCGCCACCTCATCACAGGTATGTTTTGCTAAAATCAAATAAATTACATTAAAAATGAATGTTTCTTAACTGTGAATAAAATTAAAGTGCAAATTAAAATACAGGTTCAGTAGTCCTAATTTTTGCGCTCAAAGCATATCTCTATGACTTTAGCTCCAGACTTCTTCTGTTTGTTGGAAATTGTCACTACTGCCACAAGTGATGGAAAAGTGTATTACAACTGAGTACCTCTGCGGCCCATACGGACCACAGCTAAGAAATAGATATTTTTTGGGGGCCCTATAGAGCAGTGTTTTTCAATCACTGTGCCGCAGCACACTAGTGTACCGTGAGATACAGTCTGAAGTGCTTTGGGAGATATTGTAATTTCACCTAATTGGGTTAAAAATATTTTTTGCAAACCAGTTATTATAATCTGCAAGTAATGTGCCGTTGTTGAGTGTCTGTGCTGTCTAGAGCTCGGCAGAGTAACCGTGTAACTCTCTTCCATATCAGTAGGTGGCAGCCGGTAGATAATTGCTTTGTAGATGTCGGAAACAGCGGGAGGCAGCGTGCAGGTAAAAAGGTATCTAATGCTTAAACCTAAAATTAAACAAAAGGTGAGTGCCCCTAAGAAAAGGCATTGAAGCTTAGGGAAGGCTATGCAGAACGAAACTAAAACTGAACTAGCTACAAAGTAAACAAAAACAGAATGCTGGACGACAGCAAAGACTTACTGTGGAGCAAAGACGGCGTCCACAATGTACATCCGAATGTGACATGACAATCAACAATGTCCCCACAAAGAAGGATATAAACAACTGAAATATTCTTGATTGCTAAAACAAAGTAGAAGCGGGAAATATCGCTCAAAGGAAGACATGAAACTGCTACAGGAAAATACCAAAAAAAAGAGAAAAAGCCACCAAAATAGGAGCGCAAGATAAGAACTAAAACACTGCACACAGGAAAACAGCAAAAAACTCAAAATAAGTCACGGCGTGATGTGACAAGTTGTGACAGTACACCTACTTTGAGACAAGAGCTATATTGATGCATGCTTAGTTATGGTTTAAAGTCATATCCAACAATTGCGACAACAACTTTTTACTGTCAACTGAGTTTTGTATTTTAATGTATTCTGCTGGTTGTGTGCCTCTGGATTTTTCCAACGCAAAAAATGTGCCTTGGCTCAAAAAAGGCTGAAAAACACTGCTATAGAGGGCACTCACAGCCCAATGGTTAAGAAACACTGCTGTTGACCACAAGGAATTGTTTTAAATTTACAAAAACTAAATCCTAATATGACGTTTGTAATTCTTCTATTGAATAAATGTGGTCAGGTGCACAGAGTGAACCCTCTTCCACCCTCTTCGAAAGCAAGAGACGGAGAAAACAAACACACGGACATGGCAATTTATTGATGCTGGCAAACTATCGAGTTAATTTCCATTTATCGTTCTATTAATTGATTTATTGATTGAAGCTTAGGGAAGGCTATGCAGAACGAAACTAAAACTGAACTGGCTACAAAGTAAACAAAAACAGAATGCTGGACGACAGCAAAGACTTACTGTGGAGCAAAGACGGCGTCCACAATGTACATCCGAACGTGACATGACAATCAACAATGTCCCCACAAAGAAGGATAAAAACAACTGAAATATTCTTGATTGCTAAAACAAAGTAGATGCGGGAAATATCGCTCAAAGGAAGACATGAAACTGCTACAGGAAAATACCAAAAAAAAGAGAAAAAGCCACCAAAATAGGAGCGCAAGACAAGAACTAAAACACTGCACACAGGAAAACAGCAAAAAACTCAAAATAAGTCACGGCGTGATGTGACAAGTCGTGACAGTACACCTACTTTGAGACAAGAGCTATATTGATGCATGCTTAGTTATGGTTTAAAGTCATATCCAACAATTGCGACAACAACTTTTTACTGTCAACTGAGTTTTGTATTTTAATGTATTCTGCTGGTTGTGTGCCTCTGGATTTTTCCAACGCAAAAAATGTGCCTTGGCTCAACAAAGGCTGAAAAACACTGCTATAGAGGGCACTCGCAGCCCAATGGTTAAGAAACACTGCTGTTGACCACAAGGAATTGTTTTAAATTTACAAAAACAAAATCCTAATATGACGTTTGTAATTCTTCTATTGAATAAATGTGGTCAGGTGCACAGAGTGAACCCTCTTCCACCCTCTTCGAAAGCAAGAGACGGAGAAAACAAACACACGGACATGTCAATTTATTGATGCTGGCAAACTATCGAGTTAACTTCCATTTATCGTTCTATTAATTGATTTATTGCCTATTGGCCCCCCGGATCGAGTGCCGCCCTCGCCCTCCTTCAATCTTTCAGTGTGCGGCCCTCGCTGAGAACAGTTTGGACAGCCCTGCTCTACAGCAAAGACAACGACGACACCAGCAGACGTCAGACACACATGCAAAGCTACACACACACACATACTCACCGAGACATACATACCTGGCGACACCTTAGACTCACTTACAAACACACACATATTCATACCTGCAGACATTGAGTACAAACACACACAGAGACCTTACACTCGTGTTAGGACAAGAGCACGCTACAACGTGAAGACGCATTGGACGTGGACACTTTATTACCGTTACCACCTCTTCCTGGTCACGGTTGTGTTTTTGGCTCCCAGTTCGACTCGAGACTTTAGTGTAACTGGGACGGCGGAGCAGCTAAGCCGTGCACAACTTACTTCATCAGTTTGCTAAATGGTGCCATAAAAGTTCTAATTAAATCCTGGCGCTGAAACGGTCCCCCGAGCTCAGCAACGTCCGCGTCGTGAGAAGCAATTTGTCGCAGAGTGTCGTATCGACATCTTTAGGAGTTTATAGACGCACTGCTGAGCTCACGGCGCTTGTTTGATTCATCACTCGCGCCTCCGAACGCACTCACCTTTGACCCGGTCCCCCTTGCTGAAGCCGATTTCTCGCTCTCCCTGGGCCGAGTGCGATCGGGTGGCCACGAAGACGCGTCCGGGCACGGCGCTGTAGAGGCGTCGCCGCTGGCCTGCTGTTTGAGTGGCGGTGCCGGCAGGAGCGGGCCTGAGTGGACCATTTAAGATGCATAAAAGTCAAAACTTCTTGGTGACCCAGTTACTGTAACCACGTCTAAAAATGTTGCCATTATAACTAGGGATGTTCCGATCAGGTTTGTATGCTGCCGATTCTGATACCAATCATCCGATCACCTGTATTAACTGTAAATACTTTAATGTATTTATGGTGAGTGCTATTGACAGTGGAACAATATCAACACAATATTTAAACTAATTCCTTATTCTTTTATTTCATACTGATCAAAACAAATGTAATATTACACAACAACTAAGGGTGAACAAAAAAAATCCATTCACATCCAGATGGCGATACTTATTTAAAATCGATTATATTTCAAAAGGGATTTTTTTAATAAAAATAAATTTTTCAAAATAAGTTTTCAGGGCATCTCTATGCAACCTGGAGAAGCTTTTCCAATCTGTAACCTGCTTTGGAAAAAGTTCATTATAATTTCAGTTCAGTTCAGTTTCAGTTTATTTGGAACATGCATACGATACAATGTAATGCATCACACAATTCCTGTTGTTTCATTACAGCACGTCCGAAAAGGAGTAGGAAGAAGCAGAGCTTATTTAATCCTACCCCTTTTCATACCATAGCAATGTTATCCAATTTCCTTGTTCTCCGTAACAGAACAGTGAACAAATAAATAATAAATAAATAAACCATAGTAAGCATACAAATATTAAATACATAAACAATCTTTGTCTCAATAAAAAAAAGGGTTCAAGATGTTCATCATAACTATTGTTCTGTGTACTTTGTGAACACTTGTAGTTTGAACAGTCTCTTAAACTGAATCATATTGGTGCTTTGTTTGATTTATTTACTTAATCCATTCCATAATTTAATTCCACATACTGATATACTAAAGGTTTTAAGTGTTGTACGAGCATACAAATGTTTTAAATTAGATTTACCGCTAAGGTTATATTTCTGCTCTTTTGTTGAGAAGAATTGTTGTACATTCTTGGGTAGCAGGTTATAGTTTGCTTTGTAAATAATTTTAGCACCAAATCGTTGAATTTCAATAATTGTGATTTAATAAATAAAGGGTTTGTATGTTCTCTATATCCAACATTAAGTATTATTCTAATTGATCTTTTTTGTAACAGAGTTAGTGAATGAAGCGCACATTTGTAGTTGTTTCCCCATTTTTCTACACAATTACTCAGATATGGTAACACTAGCGTGCAGTAGATAATGTGAAGTGATTTTTGGTCTAGAACATGTTTTGCTTTATTCATTATTGACGTGTTTCTTGCTACTTTATGTTGTATATTTTTTAAATGAAATTTCGAATTCATTTGATCATCTATTATTAATTATCATACCAAATAATACATTTTGAGAATCGGTTTGATCAGGAATCATGTTAAATTGAGAATACATTTTGAATCAAATCGTAACCACAGGAATCTGATCGAATCATTAGATGCCCGAAGATTACCATCCCTAACAATAACTAAACAAAAGTAAAAACAACTATCTACTACTCATTTAAACCATTTGGTTTTGCCCTCAAAAGTCCTCTTGTGCCCAGGGACTTAGTCCCCGAATTTGTAAACAATAACAAAAACAAAAACGATTTTTGTAGAAAAAAAATAAAAAAATCGATCTAGTCAATCTAGTATTGATCATATATTGATACAACACTTGGTATCGACACCAAGGATTTATGTATCAATCTGCCCTTGTCTTATGTGTACACCTAGCAGCTACACACCAACAGACATTGTTAAATAATTCACTCTCTAACTCTTAATAATCTACGTACTAAGTACATGTTGATAACTGCTTACTTCATGCTATAACACGCTTCCATCTACACCTTTTAAACTTTACTAAGTGCCTACTTCTTCTAGTGTTTCAAGCTAGCTTAGCGATTAGCATGCCTGCTCCTGGCTTGATCTTACTCGGTGTGTAACAAGTTTAGCCTCATCCTCCAGTGATAAAACTACTTGATAATGATACTTAAGATATTAAGAAATTCAGTTTATTTCTCACAATTGAGATGATGATTATTAACTTAGGGGGAGTGGCTCCACACTGTGTATAAACATACACAGCTAGCTGCAAACCACCTCTGTCTGTCAGCCGAGGGACCAAAAATAAATTAAGTATCAGCCAGAGGGGATCGTTTTTGTGATCGGCATTCAAAGGCACTAATAGGCAATAGCAGATCATGTACTTTTCAAAATAAAATTGGCCTGAACTGATCGATCAGCGCATCCCTACTTATAAGTGTAAAGGTCACAGGTTACACACTATAGTAGAGGCCTATTTTTTCAAGAGGTAATTATATCAAAAATCTTTGTCCTCTCACCCTTGTTTCCGACTTTGTCGGCTTCGGTCCTCCTTGTCCCCGATCCTGCCTCGGGACGGGGAGCGTGTCCTGGCCCCTCTGGGACTGCTGGAGCTGCGTATAGTTCCTGTGTGCTTGAATCCCTGAGAGGCGCAATGACAATTAAAAAAAACATTTAGTCATTCCGTCTATGTTTAGCGACAAGAAACATTGGACAATAGAACCTCGATGTACAAACCCCTCAATTTGAGAACTTTTAAAATTAAGAGCCAAATAGGCCTATGTGTGCGAACCCTGTCTCTGTGCACGAAGTCTTCATTCATTCACTAAATTTGTGCCGCAGGATGCTGCATTTTAGAAAAGGTGGAGCCCTCCACTTCACTTCCCAGTGCTTTAGCGTGTGTGCCTTTTCTGTGTTTTTTCGCCTTTTGACAAGTTTTGTCCAATTTACTAACTCTATATGAGTCCCAAAAAGACAACAGACTAGTGTAGGAAAAGAAGAGCTTCTTACCACAGCAGTGATGAAAACAGACTTTTCCGGAAAAATATGCCAAAGCAGACTTATTTCCTACTAGAGGAGAACACTACCTCTTGTTAAGTTGCGCTTCTTCCAAGAGCGCACGCGCACGCACACGCACATACATACACACACACACACACACACAGGTAATCATTTGGAATGGGGACCAAGTTTTTGATCATCACTTGTGGGGACCACTTTTTCCACAGGTTGTGGAGGCATAAAAAAATGAGGTAAAATGGCCACTGCCCAGTTAGCTCATACACGTCTTTAAATCTCTAGATTGATGAAGTAATGTGCTGATCATTCTTACTGGGGACCCTGGGGAAAAAGAGTTAATATGTTTCATGGGGACCAAATTCAAATAATTTTGCATAATTCACACAAATTTGTACGTGACGACTGAGGACCATTTAAAAATAAATAAAAGTTCAAATTAAATATGACACGATCCTCAGAATACAGCACTACAGCTGTCCTCTTATAGGAAGTTTCACCACTTAAATGTACCAGCTACAGCCCGATGAGGGGGCTGCTGTGCAAATGTCTCACACTCAAACTAACAAGTAAACATGTTTTATGGGCCAAAGCTTAAAAATCACTTGGGCATCTTCAGAATGGATCTGACTATCATTTATAAAGGTTTCCCTTTAGGGCACCTGTTTTTTTGTCCCCATACCGTCAGAGGTCCCCTAAAGATGACTGTGTAAACAGAGCGATGTCCCCATTAAGTAAGCATTGCCAGAACACACACCCTCCCGCCACCTTCGTTCTCCCCCTCTGTCTGCTTCTTTCTCGTCAGCTCATCCTTTGCCTATGTAATGTAAGTAGATTTTACTTTTTTAATGTTTATTACTGTAGCAATATGGTTGTTAATGTTAGGGATTTTTGAGATTTCTGATCGTTTGTGAGGGCACTAAAGGGATTTCTGTGTGTGTGTGTGTGTGTGTGTGTGTGTGTGTGTGTGTGTGTGTGTGTGTGTGTGTGTGTGTGTGTGTGTGTGTGTGTGTGTGTGTGTGTGTGTGTGTGTGTGTGTGTGTGTGTGTGTAACTTGCGATTCTTGTTCATCTCCATTTTAAAGCGATGTTTTTGTTTTTTATGTACAGTACTGTGTAGTACTTTATATTGTGTTCAAAGTGCACAAACCTTCACTAAAATATGAACCTTTCTCGAGGCTGGAAACCTTTACATTTAAATGTATTTTACTATACAAACTTTTTCGATTTACGGAGCCTGTAAAGAACCCATTTGTTCGTAAATCGTTTATTATTGCAGCAATATTGTTGTTATAGTTAGGGATTTTTGTGATTTTTGATCGTTTGTGAGTGCACCAAAGGGATTTCTGTGTGTGTGTGTTGGCTTTTTATGTTTTTTTGATATACAGCACTGTATAATACTTTATATTGTGTTCAAAGTGCAAAAACCTTCACTAAAATATGCACTTTTGTCGAGGCTGGAAACCATTATTCATATTTACATTTATATTCATTTTACTATATATATCTATATATTTACGAAGCCTGTAAAGAACCAATTAAGTACGGAAATGGAGGTTTCACTGTAGTCTAGTGTTTCTCAAATAGTGGGCCGGGACCCTTGGGTTGCGATTCGCAGGGGAGATTTTTGTTAAATGTGTCAACACTCTAGTATTCATGTTAGAACAATACACAGGCCTGCAGCTAGTTGGCATCATAGCCCAATCCTACCAACAGGCTCCCTGTTCTACCCAGTAAAAGTAGCAAGTACATCGAAACAATTGTGTCCACAGCTAACAAAGGCGCAGCGATGTAAAAGTTTGGGACAGGAAGGAAAAAAAAAATAGGAGGATTTGTCAGCAGTAGTGTTGTCAAATTATTTTGATACTTTACTAAATAAAGGGGACCACAAAAAATTGCATTATTGGCTTTATTTTGACAAAAAATCTTAGGGTACGTTAAACATATGTTTCTTATTGCAAGTTTGTCCTTAATTAAAATAGTGAACATACAAGACAACTTGTCTTTTAGTAGTAAGTAAACAAACAAAGGCTCCTAATTTAGTCTGCTGACGTATGCAGTAACATATTGTGTCATTTTCCCTTCTATTATTTTGTCAACATTAAGGACAAGTGGTAGAAAATGGATTATTAATCTACTTGTTCATTTACTGTTAATATCTGCTTACTTTCTCTTTTAACATGTTCTATCTACACTTCTGTTAAAATGTAATAATCACTTATTCTTCTGTTGTTTGATACTTTACATTAGTTTTGGATGATACCACACATTTAGATATCAATCCGATACCAAGTAGTTACAGGATCATACATTGGTCATATTCAAAGTCCTCACGTGTCCAGGGACATATTTCCTGAGTTTATAAACATCATTTTTTTAAACAAAAGAAGATGTGATGCCAAAAAATATAGACGCAATCATAGTAGTATCGAATTGATACGCTCTTGTGCTTGGTATCATTACAGTGGATGTCAAGTGTAGATACACCCATGGCATTTGTTTACATTTTGATGCGGGTGAGCTACGGTGTGGAGTGAAGCATGTTTAGCTATTCCTCGTCCTGCAGGGATGATACTTGTATAAACGTACTTTATTTGTCGCCATGGAAGCGAGGATTAGTGATTTAGAAGTAGCTAAAAAACTGCAGACGGCGGATGGTCGTAGCCGCTAGCTAGCTAGGTCTTAAAGCACCTCTTCCTGAGGCCGTTTCAGTGTTATAATTGCACCTTTATCGTTAGTTTTTAAGCCAAAATGCGTCCGTTCTCCCTTTTCTGTCTACACACTGTGTCTGTCTGTAAGTACTCCGTGATTGTGCGCTGCAGAACATGCTACTCTGCTTGTAAAACCAGCAATGACGCAACGTGAAGACGACGGAGTGCGGGGGAGGGTGAGACCGGTACTTTTCAGAGGCGGTATAGTACCGAAGACGATTCATTGGTATCGCGGTACTATACTAATACCGGTATACCGTACAACCCTAGTCAGCAGCAAGGAAAACAAGTGACAATAACCATAATAAAAAGACCCGGAAGTACAACAGAACATACAGTCTTTGGATTTACAGTAGGAAATGAGGAAAGACCGATGTGTATTTTACTACCATTTGCAACAATCTCTCTCAGAGAAAAACAAAGCGCAGATCACAGTTTGACATTGAGCAAGAGTTAAGGGAAACAATATCAAGTTTGAAGCCCAGATTTGAAAGAATGTGCTGTGCAATAGTTCAATAGTACTTCAGTATAGCTGTAAAACTTTTGCACCACAGGGAGGTCATGACAGGAAATAATTGAGAAGCACCGTTTTAGTCATCGATTCCCAGACTTGACTTTGGAGGACTGGGAAGAGGCAAGTTCAAGACCTGCCAGTCAGTACCTGCACAGAGACTATGTTGGTGCTCAGAGAGTTGGGCATCGCCATCCAGTCTGGTAGGTTCATGCTGCTGTCGCTATTGGCTCGCAGGAAAGGGTGAGGGTGGGGCACCGTCAACGTGCGTGTGCTCTCTCGCCTCTGGGGGGCGTACTTTGGGGACTCCACGAAGGGAACTGGCATATAAACACATTCTCTTTACAGTCTATGCTGTGTAGCAAACATCCCCTCAATTCATAATATCTCTTTTAAAATTAGATTTTTTTAAATGATGCTTTATGACTACTTACCTACATCTGTGTCCCGGTGGTTTTTGATGATCTCGCCTAGCTCAAAATGACCCGACATGACGGCCACCTAAAGGAAATGACACATCTCAAATATAAAAATGCTTAAAGTCTAGTTGGCACTTGAATGCTATTGAAAATGTTTAAACATATCTCATCAAAACCCATAATAAGCATCCCGACATTACCTGAAATGGTGTTTGGCCGCTGTTGTTCTTTGTGTCTTTGCTTGCTCCTCGGTAGAGCAGAATTCGTGCACAGCTTTCCTATAATGAATGAGTTATTCAGATTTATTGATAATGTGCTGCGTTTGAAATGTGCTTTAATGTCAGAACTCTGCATTACCTGTGTAAAGTTGGGAACCTTTATTTTTGCAAATATCAAAATAACACTGCTGTTTTGTCTGTGCTGTAAAAATTCAGTTTGTGCCGTAATGGTGTTTAAGTTATTTAAAAAAAAATGTTTGACTAATGCAGAGGTGTCAAACGTACGGCCCAAGGGATGAGTTTGCTAAGTATAAAAATGAGCCGTAATTTTTTAATGAAAAAAACTGCTGTTCTAAATGTGTCCACTGGATGTCACAATAGCAATTCTTTGTATCTTTGTAAATTATGCTCCATCTTTAAAAAAAAACAAAAACACATGATGTAAGTGCACCAGTTGAGGAAAATGAGCAAACTACATGAATAACATCCTGTGATTTGATTTTGATATTTTTTTTTACAACATTATCACATAATTTATTCAGAAAGTATAAATAACGACAAATAAAGATAGAATACTATTAACCGCAACATGTAAGTGTAAAAAACAACAACAACAACATTATGATTTGTACATTTTCAGAATGTCCTTGTTATATTTTTAAACAAAGAAAACAAGCTGAAGTTGTCTTTATTTTTAAGTTATCGTGCCGTGATTTTACCAGTCCGGTCTACTTGGGAGTAGATTTTTCTCCATGTGGCCCCCGATCTAAAATGAGTTTGACAGCCCTGGACTAGTGACATCTTCAAGCCCCTCACCCCCCACCCTTTCTGAATCCCCCCAAATGTTTACCATGTGTTTGTGCAGCACAAGTTTTCGTCAAACTATTTTAGTTCTTATGTTAATAATGTTTTATAGTTTTGTTGTAAACGTATTATTGTTCATAACCAGCCCCTTCACCATGTCAAAATCTCCTCAAACGTGTCCCTTTTGTTTTGCTACGTTTGTGCTGCAAAACTTTTTGTCTAAGTCAGAGGTGTCAAAGTCCTTTTCACTGAGGGCCACGTTGTAGTTATGTTTGGCCCCACGGGGCCTCTTCTAACAGTGGATAATATTATTACACTTTTTTTTATGTAGATTTAAAAAAAAAACTAAAATGTAAAAAAAATATGGTAAGTTGCAATAATTTCACCTCAAAATGTAGTGTGTATGGAAAAACAGTACTGCTGTTTTTATGGTTAAAAAAAGGCAGCTCAGTTGACAGAATTTTACTGTAAAATTAACATTTGTTTATTTTACTATAAATAAAAAATAACATTTTTTACCATAAAAACAGCAGTACTGTTTTTCCATTTACAGTAATATACACTACATTTTGAGGTGAAATTATTGCAACCTACCATATTTTTTTTACATTTTAGTTTTTTTTTTAATTACAAAAAAATGCATTAAAAAAATTGTGTAATGATAGTTGCCAAAATGTTACTGTAAAATTTACAATTGTTTTTTTTACTGTAAATGTTTAAAAAAAAAGCAATTTTACAGTAACATTTTGGCACCTGAGCAGCCAGCTTGTTTTTACCGCAATACAACAACTGTAGATTTTTGGGTGTATTACTGTAAATGCCAAAACGGCATTACAGTTTATTACAGTAAAAAAAAAGTACTGTTTTTTTTTCCATTGAGAGAAAAATAGCTGTAAAAAGAACAGTAAATTTTACAATTTTACCATGAAATCTATTGATACTTTTACATTGCACAATTTGATTGATAACTTGCTTTAAAATCATTATTATTAGTATTTATTCCTATTTAAAAAATGGTTTGAATGTTTGATAATATATTTTTGCATAATTAGACAATATTTAAGTTAACATAATTTGCGGTTACATGGAGTACATTTTTTTTCCCTCCCAAAACAGAAAGAAATAATAAATTTAGTAAGAAAAGTTACAGTACTTTATTGATACTTATTTCCAGGCTTTCGAGGGCCACATAAAATGAAGCGGCGGGCCACATTTGGCCCCCGGGCCCTGAGTTTGCCACCTGTGGTCTAAGTAATATTTTTTTATGTTATTAACTTTTTATGATTTAAACCCTACTTCCCAAAATCTCCCCTAACTCGTCTCAAATGTTTGTACTGCGAAAAAATGTGTCTATATTTGTTTCTATGTTATTAACATGTTGTGATTCATAACAAGTCCCTCACCTTGTCAACATCTCCCCAAACTTACAATTTTTATGTAATTTTATAGTTTTATATATTTTAATGTTATTAATGTGTTGTTAGTTTTCATAACCAGGCCCCAACCATGTCAAAAGCTCCCCAAACTTGTCCCAAAACGTTTGTCCTGCAAACATTTTTTTGTCCAACTGTTATAGTTTTTATGGTATTAACTATTGTAGTTTATTATGTTAACATTTTACGATTCAGAACCATCCCCACCTTGTCAAAATCTCCCCAAACGTGTCCAAAAGCTTTGTGATACGCTTGTGCTGCAAAAAAAAATTCCAACCCTTGATGCTGAGTGCCAAGCAGGGAGGTAATGGGTCCCATTTTTATAGTCTTTGGTATGACCCGGCCGGGATTTGAACTCACAACCTACCGATCTCAATAACATGTAAATAAGATAAAAACTAAAATAGACAAAAAAATTGCAGCTTAAACAGCATCAACAAAGGCAGTGTTATTTTACTTTTTTTTTTTTTTTACATACACGTTACACGCACGCTCTTGTCCTGATGTCTCCAGGTGGTGCAAGCTTTACGAAGTCACACACATGCGAGGGGTGAGAGCCCACCTTGTTATATAAAGCACAGATGTGCAAGGCAGTGTTTCCAGAAGCATTCTGGAAGGACGAGTCCGCCCCGTAGAAGAGGAGGTGCTCCAAATGCTGCGAGTTGCCGTTCTGACAGGCCTGGGGTTGAGGTTTAAACAAATAAAACAAAAACACAGATATTTTAATATACAGTCATATTGAAGTTTGATTAATGAAAAGGTGTCCAAATTGTGATAAGGTCCATTGGCGGCCATTTTTTACTGACAATTAAACAGCTAAAATAGCTATAATTAAGAAGAAACAGTTGACATATTGATAAATATCTAAAATATGCAATTTTGGAAGAAAAACATACTGTGCCTAGATGTACGGCGGAAAATGTACCTAAAAAAAAAAAAAAGTTAGCATGCTAATGTTAGCATGTCAACAGATAGCATGAGCCAAATACCAAGTTCTATGGAGTATACGGTGGCAAAATTGGCTAAAAATGTTCGCATACTAATGTTAGTACAGGCTAATGTCAGCATGCTAACAGTTCGCATTTGTCAAGTATCAAGTTATATGACTTTGGGGTAAACGGTAGCAAAGTTAACAAAAAAACTTAGCTCGTTATTGTTAGCATGCTAACATGCTAATGTTGACATGTGTCTAGTACCAAGTTATATGACTCTAAGGTGTACAGCTGTAAAGTTATCACGCTAATGTTAGCATGCCAACGTTAGCATGTGTCAAGTATATAAGTTTGAGGTATTCGGCTGTAGAATTGGCTAAAAGAGTTACCGTGCTAACATTTAGCATGTGTCAAGTACCAAGGGTTATGACTGTGAGGTGTTTGACTGTAAAATTGGCTAAAAAAAATAAGTTTGCATACTAATGTTAGCATTTCAACAGATCGAATGAGCCAAATACCAACTTATATGAAGTATACGGTGGCAAAATTGGCTAAAAATGTTTGCATACTAATGTTAGTATACTAATGTTAGCATGTCAACAGATAGCATGAGCCAAATACCTAGTTCTATGAAGTATACGGTGGCAAAGTTGGCTAAAAATGTTCGCATACTAATGTTAGTATGCTAGCAGGCTAATGTCAGCATGCTAACAGTTTGCATTTGTCAAGTATAAGGTTTTATGACTTTGGGGTAAACGGTAGCAAAGTTAACAAAAAAAGTTAGCTCGATATTGTTAGCATGCTATAATGCTAATGTTAACATGTGTCTACTACCAAGTTATGACTCTGAGGTGTTTTCGACTGTAAAATTGGCTAAAAAAATTAGTATGCTAACAGTTAGCATGTGTCGAGTACCAAGGGTTATGACTGTGAGGTGTACGGCTGCAAAATTGAAACAAAAAAAAAAGTTTGCATACTAATGTTAGCATTTAAACAGATCGAATGAGCCAAATACCAAGTTATATGAAGTATACGGTGGCAAAATTGGCTAAAAATGTTTGCATACTAATGTTAGTATGCTAGCAGGCTAATGTCAGCATGCTAACAGTTCGCATTTGTCAAGTATCAAGTTATATGATTTTGGGGTAAACAGTAGCAAAGTTAACAAAAAAAAAGTTAGCTCGATATTGTTAGCATGCTAACATGCTAATGTTAACACGTGTCTAGTACCAAGTTATATGACTCTAAGGTGTACAGCTGTAAAGTTGGCTAAAAATGTATCACGCTAATGGTAGCATGCCAACGTTAGCATGAATCAAGTATATACGTTTGAGGTGTTCGGCTGTGAAATTGGCTAAAAATGTTACCGTACTAACATTTAGCATGTGTCAAGTACCAAGTTATGACTCTCAGGTGTTTGACTGTAAAATTGGCTAAAAAAAAAAGTTAGTATGCTAAAAGTTAGCATGTGTCGTGTACCAAGGTTAGGACTGAGGTGTACGGCTGCAAAACTAGCTAAAAAAATAAGTTTGCATACTAATGTTAGCATTTCAACAGATAGAATGAGCCAAATACCAAGTTATATGATGTATACGGTGGCAAAATTGGCTAAAAATGTTAGCATACTAATGTTAGGTATGCTAACAGGCTAACGTCAGCATGCTAACAGTTAGCATTTGTTAAGTATCAATTTATATGACTTTTGGGTAAGTTATCACACTAATGTTAGCATGCCAACGTTAGCATGTGTCAAAAATATAAGTTTGAGGTGTTCGGCTGTGAAATTGGCTAAAAAGGTCACCATTTAGCATGCGTCAAGTACCAAGTTATGACTGAGGTGTTTGACTGTAAAATTGGCTAAAAAAGTTAGTATGCTAACAGTTAGCATGTGTCGAGTACCAAGTGCTATGACTGTGAGTTGTACAGCTGCGAAATTAGCTAAAAAAAAAAAAAACAACTGCAAAATTAACCAACTCTAACACATTCATTCATTCATGAGACGGTGAAAGATGGAGAAACAATGACGATGTCAACATTGGGGGAGGATACCTGGATTTCTGTCCTGGTGTTCACGTCGCCGCGCGATGGTGAGGATGGAGGTGGTGTGTGTCATGGATGGTGTTTGACGGACACACGAGGTGGAAGATGAACACAAAGGACATGTAAACACAACACACACACCTTTCACATGGCTTTCCCTATTGTTGACTGACATTAAATCTGAGTTTTATCATTTTGTATTTTTAGCATATATATCATCAACTATCATATACAGTCATGGTCAAAAGTTGACATACACTTGTAAAGAACATAATGTCATGGCTGTCTTGAGTTTCCAATCATTTCTACAACTCTTGTTTTTTTGTAATAGTGATTGGGGCACATACTTGTTAGTCACAAAAACATTCATGAAGATTGGTTCTTTTATGAATTTATTATGAGTCTACTGAAAATGTGACCAAATCTGCTGGGTCAAAAGTATACATACAGCAATGTTAATATTTGGTTACATGTCCCTTGGCAAGTTTCACTGCAATAAGGCGCTTTTGGTAGCCATCCACAAGCTTCTGGCAAGCTTCTGCTTGAATTTTTGACCACTCCTCTTGACAAAATTGGTGCAGTTCAACTAAATGTGTTGGTTTTCTGATATGGACTTGTTTCTTTAGCATTGTCCACACGTTTAAGTCAGGACTTTGGGAAGGACATTCTAATACCTTAATTCTAGCCTGATTTAGCCATTCCTTTACCACTTTTGACGTGTGTTAGGTGTCATACCCAACTGCGCCCAAGACCCAACCTCCGGGCTGATGATTTTAGGTTGTCCTGAAGAATTTAGAGGTAATACTCATTTTTCATTGTCCCATTTACTCTCTGTAAAGCACCAGTTCCATTGGCAGCAAAACAGGCCCAGAGCATAATACTACCACCACCTTGCTTGATGGTAGGAATGGTGTTCCTGGGATTAAAGGCCTCACCTTTTCTCCTCCAAACATATTGCTGGGTATTGTGGCCAAACAGCTAAATTTTTGTTTCATCTGACCATAGAACTTTCCTCCAGAAGGTCTCATCTTTGTCCATGTGATGTCAGCCATGACATTATGTTCTTTACAAGTGTATGTAAACTTTTGACCACGACTGTATCTCCCAATTAAACACAGTTTATCTTGTTAGTTTTGTTTTTTAACTTATCTTTGTCCATGTGATGTCAGATGAAAAATTGAGCTGTTTGGCCACAATACCCAGCAATATATTTGGAGGACAAAAGGTGAGGCCTTTAATCCCAGGAACCCCATCCCTACCGTCAAGCATGGTGGTGGTAGTATTATGCTATGGGCCTGTTTTGCTGCCAATGGAACTGGTGCTTTAAATGGGACAATGAAAAATTAGTATTACCTCCAAATTCTTCAGGACAACCTAAAATCATCAGCCCGGAGGTTGGGTCTTGGGCGCAGTTGGGTGTTCCAACAGGACAATGACTCCAAACACACATCAAAAGTGGTAAAGGAATGGCTAAATCAGGCTAGAATTAAGGTTTTAGAATGACCTTCCCAAAGTCCTGACTTAAACATGTGGACAATGCTGAAGAAACAAGCCCATGTCAGAAAACCAACAAATTTAGCTAAACTGCACCAATTTTGTCAAGAGGAGTGGTCAAAAATTCAACTAGAAGCTTGTGGATGGCTACCTAAAGTGCCTTATTGCAGTGAAACTTGCCAAGGGACATGTAACCAAATATTAACATTGCTGTATGTATACTTTTGACCCAGCAGATTTGGTCACATTTTCAGTAGACCCATAATACATTCATAAAAGAACCAAACTTCAAGAATGTTTTTGTGACCAACAAGTATGTGCTCCAATCACTCTATCACAAAAAAATAAGAGTTGTAGAAATGATTGGAAACTCAAGACAGCCATGACATTATGTTCTTTACAAGTTTATGTAAACGTTTGACCACGACTGTATATTCCCTCTTTGCTAAACTGGTCAAGTAAAAGCAGAGTTATAATAATCATATTTGCGGCTGTTTTAAAAGTAAGATGGCAATGAAACATGGCGGTGTCTTTCTATTCGGGGGGGAAAAAAGCTTGTCATTGATGAAACCTTTACAAGTTGTGTGGTTACAAAAGGAGAAAGGAACGGTCAGAGAGAAAGGTAAACAAACACTGCCATCAAGTGGCCAGCAGACAATTCAATGAGGAAGACAAAAACACAATTAGTGATGGGTCAAACGATACTGAGGCATTAACGCATTATGAAACACAGTGATACTATGGTCTCTCGATACCACCATGTGTCACTTTAAAAAAAAACAAAGTGTGTATCGTGACCGATACAACTGCTCTGTCGTTGGACTGAAGCGCCAAACTGTGTTAGACATCGGTTTCTGTGATCAATTTAAATGAAACTAAGAAAAAGGAAAAATTCCGAAGTGTGGGATTATTTTGATACAATACAACATCGTCAAATATAGTGAATGGCTCATTGACCAGAGTTACACGTTTCATATTTGCTTCTTTACAGCTAAAACATTTTTTTAAAAGCTTTTTTATTTACTATAAATGTTATTTGCAAGTCAAATGTAGTGACTTTTTTAATGAAGTAGATGACACAGTATTCAATACAGCCAGAGAGTGTGCCACACACTCACTGAGGCCTCATTTCCCCATCACTACTTTTTAGGAATAGTACACATTATTTGTTGTCTTATTTTTTTGGAGTCGTCAGTTTAAAGTGTTCCTCTGTCTGCGACTCCCTCGTCGTCATGTGACATGAGTGTGTGTTTGTTATGATTATGCTTCCTGTGTCACGGCGCATGCGCAACGCCGCATATCATCTGCTGCAAGCACAGCCGGCTCCGCCGCTAGAAGCGCGCCGGGACACGGCCCTGCTCGCTCTTCCCACATCGTGGCCACGTGCCTGCAAGGCTGCAGGCAATCAGCAATCTGCACATCTGAGTCTGATGAGACCAGAGAGCATAAAGACCAGCAGACCTGAAGATCCAGTGTCGGAACGTAGTTCACTCTTCGTAGTAAGCATCCCGTCTCGGGCTTCCCTCCACGTACTTGCTCTCTCTGTGCCTTCCCTGTGTTCTCCGTAGAGTTCCCTCTGTTTCCCGTGATTGAGCTGTGTGCCTCGACTTCCCACCGGATTTTGGACTGCCTCCCTCTATCCTCGACCCCCGCTTGGACACGGACCTCGTCACTTCTCTCCAGCCCCCGACCTCTCGCTTGCCCACGGACTGCCTTCTCGCCTTACCCCATCCAACACACACATACAACAAACTCTGGTAACATTTACATTGTTGATTCTACACATCCTCTTACACCATTCACGTAGAGTAGCATACACACCCCAACTATTCATCAGTATCAATAAACCTATAGAACTGATCCCTGCCGTGGTGTTGTCTCCTTCCCCCCCTGTACGTAACATCCTGGTTTCCATGAACCGCCTTATCTTACCTCTGATTGGCCAATCCGGTATGCTTCGCCCTGACCTTAGCCAATTGTGACTCATCATACGAACACCAACCAATCGTCATGGATTTTCTACGTATGTATGGATGTTTTTATTCATCCACGTCATTGAATTTTCTCCGGCCTTTTCCTCTCTTTGTAGCTTGTAGCTTTGTTGTAACCTACCTCGCTACATGGGTTTAAAACTAGCTAAACTACAGCAATCGCTACTTGTATAAAAAGTAGTGAAGCTATTGGGAAATGTAGTTAAGCTACGTAGCTTAGCTACATGTAGCTTGCTACTGCCCATCACTGGGTATCATAATAATATAGTATTTGATTTAATTTAACTTTAGCTTAGACATTTCTGTTATGCCTCTGGTGAGGTCGATCGCATTTTTTTCTCCTCCCGTCTTCTCCTTGCTTGCTCTCTGTGTCTTGTCTACACTTTTTTTTGAAGCCTCTTTCTTTGCGTTGTCCTCCAAATCTAAACATCAGACAGGGAATTGATCAGCTGGACTCTCGACTCAATTGACAAAATCTTTTCGAAGAGGAAAAGAGGTCCGGGGGAGCCTCGCTGCCCTGATGGAACCATTGCTGCGGGGTACGTGAGAGATTCCTGGGACAAATGGAGAATCATGTGCCTCTCAGTCCTTCCCATCAAGGACGTGGAAGACATCTACATATTTGGAACCATGATCGCGGGGCACCTGCTGATTGGGCTGGGCATTGCTCTGGTGTATCGTCAAATTCGTAAGACGATGGCAGCCACTCAAGGAGCCCAATGGCTGTTCGTCGCAATGGAAGGATTGGGTCGGGCTGTGGGATCACAGTCTGGGGCGATTTCTGAACTGAATCGCAAGATGGATCACATCATGGAGAAGCTTGTTGAAAGGGAAAAAATGGATATGAGAGCCAACATGGACGAATAGAACAGACAAGCCATTGTAATGTCTGCTCACAGAAAAACAAAAATCCTAATCTACAACTTGACTCCCTCGAATGGCTTTGACGCTGAACAACAGGAGCAGGCAGTTCTGTAAACATCCCCGAGGATTCTCAAAGATGGACGCTTTTGACCTCCCTCCCTCCTCAACGACACCTGGAAGTCAAACTTTGCTTGCATTGCATGCAGAACGGCCCCGGGCCTATGGACACAACACCTCTACACCCAAATACAATGGGCATATACACAAACACACACCCCACCCCCACCCAACGCCTTCACCACCGCTTGATTCCCCTTCGGGGGGATGGACGGCTGAGTTGCGCTTTATAGCAGCAGGCCGGCCTCCAGGGCCCCAACTCCCCCCCTCTGTTGCGAGTTGTTGTGATTATATGTAACTTGTTTATGTGTGCTATGGCAAATGAGTTTTTTTCCCTTGGACTCAAACTGGACCCCCTCCTGAGGGTCCAGCCTTTGACTGATATTTTTCACTCTTCCTCCCTTTCCCAATATCACCGTTTTCCCACCTTTTTTAAGGAGCGCCGTAAGTGGCTGATCCGTTGGCAGTCCTGTTCTTGTCTCCCTGTAACGTATGTCTGCTCTTAGTGGGACTGTGCCGAAAATGTAATTTCAGTTCTTATATGTCTTGTACATGTTAAAGAATGGACAATAATAAAGCATACTCCTCCTCCTAAATTTGTACAATATCTATTACATATTTGCCTTCAAAATTATAACAAGGGTTTTTCATTGTGTACCACCCCAGAAAAAACTTGGCATGCAACTACCACCATAATGACCAACATTGAAATACAGTAGCATAGTAGGCCTAAGTATTCATTACACACAGTTTGAACACTAACACTGTGTTTAAATATTTAATTAAGTTATTCTTTGGCATACCACCAGATGGAGCCCGCATACTACAGTTTGAAAATCACTGCTTTTGAAGTTTTTACTATTAAAAACATTTATTTTTAGGGGGGTTTTAGGCCCAATGTGTTGTTACACTATGTCAAAATAAAAACAAATACACACATGTGAGGTTGTTAGCTATTAAAAAACAAAACTAACAAGATAAACCGTGTTTAATTGGGAGATACAGTCGTGATCAAAAGTTTACATACACTTGTAAAGAACATTTTTGTTTCATCTGACATCGTCACACACACACACTAGGTGTAGCGAAATTATTCTCTGCATTTGACCCATCACCCTTGATCACCCCCTGGGAGGGGAGGGGAGCAGTGAGCAGCATCGGTGGCCGCGCCCGGGAATCATTTTGGTGATTTAACCCCCAATTCCAACCCTTAATGCTGAGTGCCAAGCAGGGAGGTAATCGGTACCATTTTTATAGTCTTTGGTATGACTCGGCCGGGGTTTGAACTCACAACCTACCGATCTCAGGGCGGACATTGGCACTTTAACTTAACATGGACAAAGATGAGACCTTCTGGAGGAAAGTTCTGTGGTCAGATGAAACAAAAATTTAGCTGTTTGGCCACAATACCCAGCAATATGTTTGGCGGAGAAAAGGTGAGGCCTTTAATCCCAGGAACACCAGGCCTATCGTCAAGCATGGTGGTGGTAGTATTATGCTCTGGGCCTGTTTTGCTGCCAATGGAACTGGTGCTTTACAAAGAGTAAATGGGACAACGAAAAAGGAGGATTATCTCCAAATTCTTCAAGACAACCTAAAATCATCATCCCGGAGGTTGGGTCCTGGGCGCAGTTGGGTGTTCCAACAGGACAATGACCCCAAACACACATCAAAAGTGGTAAAGGAATGGCTAAATCAGGCTAGAATTAAGGTTTTAGAATGGCATTCCCAAAGTCCTGACTTAAACGTGTGGACAATGCTGAAGAAACAAGTCCATGTCAGAAAACCAATACATTTAGCTGAACTGCACCAATTTTGTCAAGAGGAGTGGTCAAAAATTCAACCAGAAGCTTGCCAGAAGCTTGTGGATGGCTACCAAAAGCGCCTTATTGCAGTGAAACTTGCCAAGGGACATGTAACCAAATATTAACATTGCTGTATGTATACTTTTGACCCAGCAGATTTGGTCACATTTTCAGTAGACCCATAATAAATTCATAAAAGAACCAAACCTTATGAATGTTTTTTGTGACCAACAAGTATGTGCTCCAATCACTCTATGACAAAAAAATAAGAGTTGTAGAAATTACTGGAAACTCAAAACAGCCATGACAAGTTCTTTACAAGTGTATGTAAACTTTTGACCACGACTGTATAAACACAGAAGTATATAAACACGCACAATTCTACTCCATACCTAAGGGTTAGGTATCATTTTAAGCAGAGACAATAATATTGCAGATATATAAAAAGACCTGATGTGTTTCGTCCCAGCCGTTCTCGTCCCTGATGCCTAATTTGGCGTGGTGGTAAAGCAGTGTTTCACAGCAGGAGGTGTCGCCCCCTGTCAGCACAGTGTGGTATAGCGGCGTCAGCCCCCGCCGGTCCTTGTAGTCTGGAGAGGCGCCCAGAGACAGCAGGACCTGCGGGACAGAGTGCAGCAATTAATTATGACGCACGCTTTCATCCTTACAAAATCTTAACTTTGGTCTTGGCTCATTTTTCTCGTAAATGTCGCTCGTAAATTGTACCTGAAAGTTAGAGTTAGAGTTTATTTCGAACATGCAAGCATACGACATGATACATCACAATTTCCAGTTTCTCTTTTCAACATGTTCGAAAAGGAGTAGGAAGAAGCAGAGCTTATTTAATCCTACCCCTTTTCTTTACATAACAGTTGCTGAAACTTTTTTGTTCACTTCCTGTTCTCAATTTATTCACAATAAACTCCATAGGTAATCACAATAAAAATAAATAAATAACTAGTCCTATTATTATTGTTATTATTATAATAACTAGCTATAATTACTGTGTAATATCATGCTGTCGTGTTTGCTCACAGGGAAGCGTGCTGGATCAATTTTTAACGCCCACTTGAGTTATCAGATTGAACATTATAATTAAGTGAATTTGTCTTAGCTAGGACGTGGGAGTCATTTATTTAGACCAGAGGTGTCCAAACCTTTTCCAAGAGCAAAAATGAGGCACACAGGGCCCCTTTATGCAGTATTCTTCACCTTTTGTTGAATTATTAACATGCAACTAAGTGCAGGTCAGAATACATGCAGCTTTGTGTTGTACTGAAGGTGACAAAGCAAATCATTTTGTCAGTGTTGGCGCTAGGAATTTTCAAAATGGGGACCTGGGTCCTGTTATATCTCACATTCTATATTGTGTTTTGGAAAAAGGTTGTCATAAACATTACTTAATTCATTAAAAAAAATAATACAAAAGAAAACACATTTTTATGCAAATGTAAATGTATTCAGTAGGGATGTCCGATAATGGTTTTTGGCCGATATCCGATATTTCTGATATTGTCCAACTCTTAATTACCAATAACGATATCAACCGATACCGATATATACAGTCCTGTATATATATATACAGGACTTTTTAATATATATATTTAAAAAATGGACTTTGGACACGCCTATTTTTAACAAACACAGACACCTGTGTGAGGTCGGCCTCTGTCCTCATTGCACATATCAAATTAAGACTGCATTTGTTTGTGCTAGAAAACATTTTGTTTATGCCGTTACGGTTTTTATTCTTTCTAAAATACATTTGGGATTTTTTTGTTTACAGTATAATTTTATTAGACTGATTAATATTCTGTGTGATTTTTGTAAATAAAATAAAATAAAATACATTTTCTGACTAGTGAAGTCATCCAGCTCCTATACCTTGTCAAAGTCTCCCCAAACTTCTCCCATAAAATGCTAATACCATAATATCAGTGAGACAAAAAATACAAATGTAGCACAAACAAATGGGACAAGTTTGGGAGATTTTGACTAATAACACGTTAATAACATAAAATCTACAACAGACTACATTTTGCAGCACAAACCAGAATAAATGTAGCGAAGTACGGGGAGATTTTGACAAGGTGGAGGGGCTGGAGGACATCCCAAGTCAATAAATGTATTTTAGAATTTCTTTACAGCACAAAGGAATGGCAGTGTTTTAATATTTGCAATAAGGGGGGCAACTTCACACAGGTGACACAGAGGGATGCTTAAGTCCGTACCAGCAGGGCAATATGGCGGTGGCCTCGGACAGCCTTGTGGAGCGGCGTGAGCCCATCTTTGGCACGGAAGTCGATGTGGGCGCCCCCCTCCACCAGGACCCGAATGGATTCGCCTCCACCGGGCTCACACTGCACGGCCAGGGACAGAGCAGTCTCTGACGGGACACAAAACACACAACATGAGCATCTCGCAGATGCGGTCCCGACTCCCCCTGGTGCTTCGCAGCGGAAGTGCACGTCACACTCCCCGTTGACAGGCCGCGTTATGTGTTTTGACACTCGCTCCCACGGCGAGCGCAGCGTAGCGCTCTCAGACTGTAAACGAACAGTCTGCCTTGCCGTGTCAACACCAGCGGGAGGCGCCCGGAGCAAAGTGGTCACATGATGACGAGACAACAATGACAATACGAAATCATAAATGATCCCATGTGGGGTCACACATCAGTATCTCGTAATACAACAGCAGTAACAAACACTACTTTTATCGATGTATCTTCTCAGGGGTCATAAAGGAGCGTCTTCATTCAATTCTATTTAATAAAAAGTCCTATTTGTCATAACATCTGCTGCACATTGGAGAGATGTGAGCACCTGATTTCACCACAAAGCATCTGACATCTTTTTTCCCCAAACTTCATCAAGTTGAAGTTTGGGGAAAAAATAATACATGAAGGACACTTATATTAGGACACCCCCCAACCCCACCCAGATCATTTTGTTCTAATGCTATCTAAAATGATGAGAGTTGACTAGTATTGAAGTTTAACAATGTATTCTACAAAACAGGAGCAAGTATAAACAATAGAAATTAGTGTTGTTCCGATACCAATATTTTGGTACCGGTACTAAAATTATTTCGATACTTTTTGGTACTTTTCTAAATAAAGGGGACCACAAAAAATTGCAATATTTTGACAAAAAATCTTATGGTACATTAAACATATGTTTCGTATTGCAAGTTTGTCCTTAAATAAAATAGTGATCATACAAGACAACTTGTCTTTTAGTAGTAAGTAAGCAAACAAAGGCTCCTAATTAGTCTGCTGACGTATGCATTAACATATTGTGTCATTTATAATTCTATTATTTTGTCAAAATTATTACGGACAAGTGGTAGAAAATTAGTTATTAATCTACTTGTTCATTTACTGTTAATATCTGCTTACTTTCTCTTTTAACATGTTCTATCTACACTTCCGTTAAAATGGAATAATCACTTATTCTTCTGTTGTTTGGATGCTTTACATTAGTTTTGGATTATACCACAAATTTGGGTATCAATCCGATACCAAGTCGTTACAGGATCATACATTGGTCATATTCAAAGTCCTCATGTGTCCAGGGACATATTTCCTGAGTTTATAAACATAATATACATTAAAAAAAACAACTAAAAATGTTGTGATGCCAAAAAATATCGACGTAATTATAGTAGTATCGCTCCTGTACTTGGTATCATTACAGTGGATGTCAGGTGTAGATCCACCAATGGAGTTTGTTCACATTGTGATGCGAGTGTGATACGGTGTGTAGTGAAGCATGTTTAGCTATTCCTCGTCCTGCAGGGATGATACTTGTGAGAAACGTATTTTATTTGTCGCCATGGAGACAAGGATTAGTGATTTAGAAGTAGCTAAAACACTGCCGACAGCGGCTGGACTTTAGCCGCTAGCTAGCTAGCCATGTCTTAAAGCACCTCTTCCTTAAGGTGTTTCAGTGTTATAACTTTACCTTTATCGTTAGTTTTTAAGCCAAAATACGTCCGTTCTCCCTTTTCTGTCTACACACTGTGTCTGCTTGCAAGTACTCTGTGATTGTGCGGTGCCGAACATGCTCCTCTGCTCGTAAACCAGCAATGACACGACGTGACGACTACAGGGGCGCGGGGGGCTGAGGGGGCTGAGGGGGCTGGTACTTTTCAGAGGCGGTATAGTACCGAAAATAATTAATTAGTATCGCGGTACTATACTAATATACCGTACAATAATAATAATACCGTACAACCCTAATAGAAATACCAGCGCAAAAAATGGTCGCCTTTGCTGGAATCGAAACTGAAAGTTAACCTGACGTGTGTGCCGAGCACACACATTCTCCTCCTTCACTCGCTCGCTCCCCAGGCTGATACTTCATGACACCATTAATAATAATATACGTGCGTGAGAGTGCATAGGTATAAAACAGGGTGCAATCATTGTGTTTTTCTTCTTCGAGCCCAACAAATGCCAATTTTAAGATGTTTTAACATTAGCCATGTGTACATGGACAACATGTATTTAATCTGATCATCATTTGGATTAGAATGTTACTGTGTACATGGACCCTGAAAAAAAATGATCTGATTATGATGTGCATTTTAATGCAGCACACCTTAAATCGAAATACTTTACTTTGACATGTACAGAACATAAACGGTCTGTTATTGTTTGTGCTATGGTGCCATCTTTTGGACGAGTTCGCTCACTGCAGGTGCTGAAGAAGCAGTCAACTTCCACTGTAAACAGACATGGCTTTGCGTGCATTTTTGCATGTACGAAGTTATCGCGGTAATTATTTGTAATTTTTTTCCTTCTGTTCACTACTTTTGTTTTACCTCTCTTTTTGAAATGTAGCTGTTCTGTGCAATTTATGTTGCAATATGTATACGCTGCCGCACGTTTTCATGTTACGATGTTCTGTGTATGTGTCTGGGGCTAGCAGTTAGCACTAGAAGTAGCTGTAATGGCGTGAATTCAACAGCTCGATAAGACGACAACTGGATCCCTTCTTTAAATGTTAAATGTGCATCTTTTGTAGTACATGTGTCTCTCTCACATACACCACCGCTGTAGTGTAAGTACCATTAAAAATAACTACTAAATAAATTAGAAGTTACTCACCAGTGAATCAGTACTCAAGTAGTTTTTTCACTCAGTATTTACTCACGCAAGTAATTATTTGGATGACTACTTTTTACTTGAACTTGAAATATATTAGTCTAGTAATAGTACTTTTACTTCAGTACATGTTTTGGTTACCCTACCCACCTTTCTGCTCAGTGTTTTGAAGGTAAATATTTAGAGTAACCATCTAGCTAATTTCTTGTTTCATCAATTTCTACATGACTTTGTCCAATTACATACATTTTAGTATTAAGAAGTGTTCTTATTTCATGTTAGTCATTTCATAGTTAAAACATTACCAATTTGACTTGGATTTAAAGGGTCCTGTTACACAAAACCAACTTGTGTTGCCTGTTAGTACCTGTTTTTGTGTATTTGGTTAACCCATAAATCCCAAAAATGTGAAATCATGGCAGAGATTTTTATAAAACAATCTTGCGTTTCTCCAAATTTGAGACTTTAGTGACATATTTTGCCTTAGTTACGCCAGTCATATATGATGCATACCACTTAGCTCCATCTAGTGGTACTTTGAAGAAAGTCTGTACTGTATATGGAGTATCATTGTTGATGGTGTTTGTGCATTGTGTGTAATGTTACAGTGGCCAAAAATATTAAATATACTTGTTAAATAAAACTTCTGCCTTGTTTTTAATTAATACTTAGGCCTGCTACGCTTCTGTATTTTAATATTGGTAATTATGGTGGTATTTGGAGAGCCAAGTGTTTTCTGAGACGGTACTTGGTAGAGGTTAATACAAAAAGCTTTGCGAGAGTCCGACATCTTTATTCAGTTGTAGTCCGACGTTGTAGTCAATAGGTTCCTTATTTTTTCCTCTATCTTGTTGTGGGGCAGACTGGCTCGTACATGCACATGCATCTGAGCTGTTGCCATTTCTAATACAAAGTAGCGTACAGTTGTAACTTACATCGGTCAGTAGACTCCATATGGAACTACTGGGAGAAGACACTGTCGAGGTAGAGGCCCGTAAATAAGACGGCCCATAAAAAACGGCGCATTCTTAAAAAAAAACGGTCAAAAACTGGCTTGACTATGATCTGTAAAACATAATCCTTGCACATTTTGACCAAAAGAACCACCATTACATGTTACGTAAACCACAAGAAAGTGTTTTACATGTAGTAAACATAATATGACCCCTTTAAGGTTTTAGGATGTTTTTAAACCCCATGTGTGTTAGTAAAAAATAAAATAAAATAAAACCATTACAGCCATACACGTGAAGTTGTACTGGAAAAAAGTAAATTAAATACAAAAACGTTTGGGCACTGTTGACTTAAAGGTTGTAAGAGCAGTCCTGGAAAAGACATAACAGTACTTTTTTGTTTTTCCAATCGCAGTGATGACAAATGAAGACTGTTGAGGGTTTGAATGCAGCCTGCTTACCGCCGGTATCGGCATCCTGGTAGTTGGGATCCAGCCCCTTGTCTAAGAACTTGCTCATCTTGTCCACGGCGCTGGTTTGGATGTAGTCCATGAATTTCTTCAGGCTGGCCTGCGCGTGGACACAAGACTACTCTAGTTTGCAGCACAATGCAAGAGTTTGACATTATAAGCAGTGATAAGCACGTCGTGTATGTTGATCCGAATGCACACATAAGGACTTTAACGGCTTGTTTTTAACACTTTGCAAACCTTGGTGTGCAGTTTGGCCAGCTGCTTCTCATCCAGGTTCGTCTGCTTGTACACTCTTGTCTTGTATCGGAACTAAAGCACAGGAAAGAAGAGTGAAGACTCGATCAAGCATAGAAAATTTTGAGTAAAATGCTCATTCACTGAGCAGAGAAGCTGTGCATGAGGGGTGTCCAAAGTGCATTTTTGGCTGTTTTTTAATTAGCTATCAGACTGGTGTAAAAATATAATTAATTCATTATTAATAAGATATATTGTTAGACCAGTGGTGTCCAAAATGCGGCCCACACCCCGAATTTTCTTGGCCTAGAGTTGGAAAACCCAATAGTAAAAATGTAAGAAAAAAACAGCAAAAATGAGAAAATGTAATGAGAAATAGCTGATTTAAAAACATATATACGTATATATACAGTACAGGCCAAAGGTTTGGACACACCTTCTCATTTCAATGTGTTTCTTTATTTTCATGACTATTTACATTGTAGATTGTCACTGAAGGCATCAAAACTATGACACCTGTGAAGTGAAAACTATCTCAGGTGACTACCTCTTGAAGCTCATCGAGAGAATGCCAAAAGTGTGTAAAACAGTAATCAGAGCAAAGGGTGGCTAATTTGAAGAAACTAGAATATAAAACATGTTTTCAGTTATTTCATCTTTTTTTTGTTAAGTACATAACTCCACATGTGTTCATTCATAGTTTTGATACCTTCATTGACAATCTACAATGTAAATAGTCATGAAAATAAAGAAAACGCATTGCATGAGAAGGTGTGTCCAAACTTTTGGCCTGTACTGTACATACATTGCCACCTGTAACACAAAGCTGACAAAAAGTTGTATCTTTAAATATATACAATATCAGTGTTTAATTAAAAAAAACAAAAATAGAAAAATATCAAAATGGCCCTCGCATACTTTTTGACACCCGTGATCTAATATTAGAAGCTCTTGATATTTATATAAAGTTTAGTTGGTTATGGTGTCAGGTAATTCCAAACATGCATACAATTACAATACAATACAATACAACAATACATCACATATTTCCATTTTGTTTTCATTACAGCATGTCCGAAAAGGACCTCCTACCCCTTTTTGTATTGGAGCAGTTATTAACACATTTGTTTGTACTCTTTACACCACAGTGATAAATAAATACATGAGTAAGAAAATAGATGAATAGGCAATGAGCAAGTAAATAATTATTAAATACATGAACAATAACTAAAGTTCTCATTAATAAATTGTTAAATAATGTGTGGTTCTCATAATGAGATGAATACGATTATCTAAATTTTTAATAAGGTTCAAGATGTTTATCAAGATTCTTTTTCTTTGTACTTTGTAAACACTTTGAGTTTAAACAGTTTCTTAAACTGGATCATATTAGTACTTTGTTTATTATTCCATTCCATAATTTAATTCCACATACTGATATACTCAAGGGTTGAAATAGTGTACTGTACATGCATACAATTGTTTTAAATTAGATTTTATCTCTAAGATTATATTTATCCTCTTGTTGAGAAGAATTGTTGCACACTATTAGGTAGCAGGTTATAATTTTAATTTTATCAGTTTGCAAATGTACCAAATCATTGAATTTTTGATTCAATAAATAAAGTTGATGTTATTTATAACCAACATTAAATGTTATTTTAACTGACCTCTTCTGTAAAACGGTTAGTGACTGAAGTGTACTTTGTAATTATTTCCCCATATTTCTACACAATAACTCAGATATGGTGACACTGGTTAATTTTAAAAGATTAAACAAATAATACTATAACATATATTAAACACTATTAAATGTAAAACTGAACAATAATATTTTTGCTGAGGCAGAATTTTGACACACTAGGTTATGCATTTACACAATCTTCTTATTACTATCATTTATATTATATTCTTTCAGTGGGCAACCGCAACATATTGTCGGAAAAAAAAAACCCTCTGCAGTAAGAATGCTAGAAAAAAAGAGCAAAAACATGAGAAAAAGATTTGAAATTGTGATACGAAAATATACTTTGTCACCTATGACAAAAATTACATATTGTCTGTTTTGAGAATTTCTAAAACAAAATAAAAAATATATCAAAATGGCCCCTGCATACATTGACTCTTCATATGCGGCCCTTGTTGGAGAAAGTTTGGACACCACTGATCCAATATTAGAAGATCTCGAAATAAAATAAAATACCATTATAAACAAAGTTTAGTAAATTAAAAAAAGTTAACAAAATAATATTAACATATCAATTAATTAATTTGAAAAATTACAACAACATAAAACACTGTTAAATGTATAACCATCCATCCACCTTCTTTTGCTTATCCAAAGTCGGGTCGCGGGGGCAGCAGCCTAAGCAGGGAAGCCCAGACAGCTCTTTTCGAGGGATCCCGAGACGTTCCCAGGCCAGCTGGGAGACATAGTCTGTGTGGTCTCCTACTGGTCGGACGGGCCCTAAACACCTCCCCGGTGAGGCGTTCGGGGGGCATTCTGACCAGATGCCCGAACCACCTCATCTCTCTCTAAATGTATAACTGAACATTAACATTTCCGCAGGAGCAGAATTTTTGACACGCTTGGTTATGCAGTTATGCATTCTAGTTATTATTATCATCATTATTGTAATATTCTTAATAATATTCATTTATTCATTTGATAGGGAAATCATAATACAGGTACTGAGAAAACACTTTTTTTTAGTCTTTCCCGCCCCCAAAAAATACAAAAATAAAAAATAAAAATTTACGAAAAAAATAATAAAAGTAAAATAATAATAACACCCCCTCCCACCCCTCGTCCTACATTTCAGTCACAGTGGGTAGCAATGTACTGCCCTCCTGCCATCACACGAACTGACTAAAAGGAAAAAAAGTAACAAAAATAAAAATCACCAGCATACAGAGAAGTGTCATTGAATAAAAACATCAACAACAAAAATAAGAGTAGAGGTAAGTGAAAATGTTCATTGTCAACAGTGAGTGTCACATTTATCCTACAGTGTCTTTAATTTAGCTATGTAACTAATTATGCAGCCCCAGGTCAAGTCAAAGTGTTTTGGTGTACCCCTCAGATGATGTTTAATTTTCTCTACATCCAAGAAAAACATGAGGTCCTTAAGCCATTATATATATTCTTACAGTACGGGCCGCAACATATTGTCGGGGAAAAAACCCAACAACAGTTAAAATGTAAGAAAAAAAGAGGTATCGCAATGTGAAAAAGCTGAAATGTTGACCGTACAGTAATGGTTAATTAAAATATACTTTGTCACCTATGACACAAAGTTTTGTTTTTAAATATATTTTTTGGGTTGTATTTTTTTTCTTACAAAATAAAAATATATAAAAGTGGCCCATGCATACTTTGACTTTTCAGTATGCGGCCCTCGGTGGAAAAAGTTTGGGCAACCCTGTTTTAGCCATTACACTCATTTGTTTTTAAGATTTAGGATGTTTTTGTTCAGATAACTTAGCATACGTTGACCATTTGTGTTTGAACTCACTATAGATAGGACAGTTTAAATAAAGATGTGTACCTCCAAGTATGGCACCCCTTTCTCAAAAGACTGGGGGTACTCTTTGAGCAGCCTCTCCTCCTCCAGGAATTTGGCGTCATGGCCGTCGGTGGCGGGCTGGAAGAGGCCGTAGTTGAGGACGTCTCGCAGGGATTCCGTCAGCGAGCACAACACCTGCTGCTTGGCCTTCCACACGGTGGCGTCCGGGTTGAAGCGCAGACATTTCTGAAGGAAAGGACAGCAGCACAGTTTTAGTGGCCGCCGCTATCTAGTCCGAGAAGAAGAGTTGCAATGTGGTGCGGTAAACATTCCTGCCAGCAGGGGGAGGCATTGTCAGAGTGAAACAGGTTATTCCTGAAGGTGCAAGCAGAATATGAATGGCTGTACAGTGCTCACACATACACACACACACAAAGAGGCTCTGTCAGCAAACTGAAGTCACAACACAAAGGAGTGAAGGACGTTTGTTGTCATGACGACGCACTGCGGACACAGCAATTGGCCCTCGCTGAGGTCAGCCGAGGGCAAGGGATGCTGCATGGCCACCGACGCATCTTTACATCTTAGCTCATTGTCGATGATTGACACGCACACAGCCAGCACAAAAGCATCACATTCACACTACGCGTTTTATTCACTGTCTCGCACAGCCAGCACGGTTACCAAGGCGACCGGTTCATTAGCGGAGCAAGTTGCTTGTTGCCATGGAAACATCCCTGTGTTCCAAAGGAGATGGGGTACTTTGTGTGTGTGTGTGTGTGTGTGTGTGTGCGTGCGTGTAGTTTAAGTAAAGGAGCGGGGTTACAATGGAGAACTTAGTCTGATTGCCTTTTTTGTATTAATCATATGTGTGCACACGCACGCCCACGCACACGCCCCTTTACAATGGAGGCAAAGCTAGTAGAAAATGATTCTGCTGCTCTTCCAAAACGCTGACAATCGGGATTCTTCGTTGCTTGCGATGCCGAGCATATTGAGCGTTAATCCCTCCAGGAATTAGACTGTTCCTCCAGTGTCAAACTGTTAACAATTAGCACTCATCTCACACACACTCACACCTCTTCTCTTTGGGTTGGAGGATTGGTTATGCAAAGATTCCCCCCGCACTGACTGGTTAGTGTCGTTAGTAAAGAGGAGCCGACTGATGTACTGTCACAGTCTGAGATTGCATGGGAATTTTCAGTATGAACGCTGCCAAACAGAAATAGGCGTAACGCAGGGGTGTCAAACTCATTTTTATCATGAGCGACATCACAGTTACAGTTGCCCTCGACGGGCCACTTCTAACTGTGAAAATGTACAATAGTATAATCGCCAAATAGTACTCCACAAATGCCCCTTTTATTTGATTATCATCATATTGTATGCAGACAAACTGAATTTTTAATCAGATGTCAAGGTGGCATACACACATATACATACATACACTCATGCATATAATCACGTTTCATCAAACATACATTAACGTTGTTGCTCTAGGGCAGGGGTGTCCAAACTTTTTCCAATGAGGGCCGCACACTGAAAAATCAAAGCTAGCGGGGGCCATTTTGATATTTTTTTATTTAAAAAACCAATACAATATATGTATCAAAAATATACATTAAGGCCTCCACTCAGGCGTGATCCCGGGGACCCCAAAGGGTTTTGGTCCAAAAAATATTTAAAATGTGTCATTATTCAGTATTATTATCTCAAGATCAACATTAGGTCTATCAGTCAATGTAACGTTTTTAAAGATTTAAGTCGTATGCTCTTTTTGTCAAAGAAAACCCAGGTTTTTTTATGGAAAAAACACAAAATATGCAATATTTTCACCCAATAAAATTTTTAAGAGGAATATTTCAGATTATATAATAATTGGAGCCTTAAAAGGTCAATAACTCATAACACCATTGATTTTAATTCATTCTTATTTTTTGAGCAATGACACTTAAAAGAAAATCACATAAAAATTATTGGGGAACCAAAAGGGTCCTACTCATTAAAGTGTTAAAAAATAAATTATAAATTTTTTTTACTGTTTACTTTTAACACAATAATCTCGAGATCAACTTCAGATCTATCCGTCAATTATACGTTGTATTGTTGTTTATGTTTTTTGTTTGTTCGTTTTAGGCCCTTCTTTAAAAAAAAAAAAAAAAAAGCTAAATTTTTTAAATGGCAAACACAAAATATGCAACATTTTCCCAAAAAAATATCTCAAAGTGGAATATTTAACGTGACGTAATTGGAGCCTTGGATAGGTCAATTATTCATAATAACATTGATTTTGATTTATTATTATTTTTAAAGAAAGAAACAGCATGCATGGCAGCTTTGTGTTATTAGAGTAAACATTGCAACATTTTCTTGTTACATTTCTCCTGTTTGGTCTTTCACACCACTTTTTATGTTTTTAATTTTTTTTAATCGTATTATAAAATGGGCCGTGGGGCCATTAAAAATGACCTGTGGGCCGCAAATGGCCCCCGGGCCGCACTTTGGACATCCCTGCTCTAGGGGATACTGGGTAACACATGGCACACTGACAAAGCTCAACCTATTGTTACTATAACAATCTACAAGGTTAATATATCTGGCTTCTCTTTCTTCCCCTCCATTTATCTGATTTCTTTAAAGGCCTACTGAAAGCCACTACTACCGACCACGCAGTCTGATAGTTTATACATCAATGATGAAATCTTAACATTGAAACACATGCCAATACGGCCGGGTTAACTTATAAAGTGCAATTTTAAAATTCCCGCCACACTTCCGGTTGAAAAACTCCTTTGGATATGATTTATGCGCGTGACGTCACAAAATCCACGGAAGTGGTTGGACCCCATCGGACCCGATACAAAAACCTCTTGTTTTCTTCGACAAAATTCCACAGTATTCTGGACATCTGTGTTGGTGAATCTTTTGCAATTTGTTTAATGAACAATGGAGGCTGCAAAGAAGAACGTTGTAGGTGGGATCGATCGGTGTATTAGCGGCTAAGTACAATACTTACAGCAACACAAGGACTACTTACGGTACTTAGCAGACGCCTAGCCGATGCTTGCCGCCAAACCCACGGATGAAGTCCTTCGTCGCGCCGTCGATCGCTGGAACGCAGGTGAGCACGGCTGTTGATGGGAAGATGAGGGCTGGCTGGCGTAGGTGGAGCGCTAATGTTTTTATCATAGTTCTGTGAGGTCCGGTTGCTAAGTTGCTAAATTAGCCTTAGTGTCGTTAGCAACAGCATTGTTAAGCCTTACCAGGCTGAGAATTTTTAACCGTGTAGTTACATGTACATGGTTTAATAGTATTGTTGATCTTCTGTCTATCCTTCCAGTCAGGGGTTTATTTCTTTTGTTTCTATCTTCATTTGAGAACGATGCTATCACGTTAGCTCAGCAGCTAAGTGTCACCGATGTATTGTCGTGGAGATAAAAGTCACTTTAAATGTCCATTTCGCGTACTCGACTCTCATTTTCAAGAGGATATAGTACGAGGTGGTTTAAAATACAAATCTGTGATCTACAATAGAAAAAGGAGAGAGTATGGAATCCAATGAGCCAGCTTGTACCTAAGTTACGGTCAGAGCGAAAAAAGATACGTCCATCACTGCCTCTCAAGTCCTTAACTGTAACGTTCCTCATCTACAAATCTTTCATCCTCGCTCAAATTAATGGGGTAATCGTCGCTTTGTCGCTCCGAATCTCTCTCGCTCCATTGTAAACAATGGAAAATTGTGAGGAATATTACCTCCTCTGACATCACGCTACTTCCAGTACAGGCAAGGCTTTTTTTTATCAGCGAGCAAAAGTTGCGAACTTTATCGTCGATTTTCTCTACTAAATCCTTTCATCAAAAATATGGCAATATCGCGAAATGATCAAGTATGACACATAGAATGGATCTGCTATTCCCGTTTAAATTTAAAAAATTAATTTCAGTAGGCCTTTAAGCAGATAAATGTGCCCCCCTCTCCTTCGTGGAGGGGAGGGGGGGGGCACAGGTTCGGTTGCCACGGATGAAGCGCTGGCTGTCCAAAGTCGGGACCCGGGGTGGATTGCTCGCCTGTGCATCGGTTGGGGATGTCTCTGCGCTGCTGACCTGTCTCCGCTTGGGATGGTCTCCTGCTGGCCCCACTATGGACTGGACTCTCACTATTATGTTAGATCCAGTATGGACTGGACTCTCACAAGGTTTCTCATTGTCCCATTGGGTTGAGTTTTTCTGAGCAGAGGATGTCGTTGTGGCTTGTGCAGCCCTTTGAGACACGTGATTTAGGGCTATATAAATAAACATTGATTGATTGATTATCATTACATATATGTATCGTTGCATTTGAACAATTGTATTGTTGATAATAGAGGTAAATTATTATTATTCATTATCAATAGTGCTATTTCTATTGGTATTGCAACATTTGTTGTGTAATAATGCTCATTGTCATTTCTGTATTATTTATTTCACAAACTGCTTCTTTGCTGTCACTTTTACTCTCATATTTGTACATAACCTCTTTGCTGATGTTGTTCTATTGTTGTTGTTGTTTTTACCTCTCTGTCTTATCCCCCTCTTGTCCCCACAATTACCCGAGTCTTCTTTTTTTTCCTCTTTCTATCCCCTCCTGCCCCCGCCCGGCTGCACCAAATAATAATATAAATACATTTAATAAAGTCAAATACTAATAAGGCAACAAGAGAAGTATCCACACTTCTCTTTTGTAAAGTAAATTTGTACAGCCAATATGGGCATCTACATCAACAATATGATTTGCCGGAGAAGCTGGACAGGACAACATTTAAAAAAAATAAATAAATTAAAAAACAGAAGTCAAGGTGGCAAGCAGACATGAAGGTTTAGCTATTGTAGAATTAATGTCAGAAAGGGTTTCAATGACAAAAAATGATTGGAATAGCTTTTTGCATCAATTAATATTGATTTAATACTAAATTTAACTGCAGTTGCATGTGGCAAAACAAAAAATGTACATTAAAATTTAAACATCCATCCATCCATCTGTCTTCTTCCGCTTATCAGACATTGGGTCGCGGGGGCAGCAGCCTAAGCAGGGAAGCCTGTCGATCTCACGATCCACTCTTCCCTCCCTTCTGAACAAGACTCCAAGGTACTTGAACTCCTCCACATGGGACAAGGTCTCTTCCCCAACCCGGAGATGGCACTCCACACTTTTCCAGGCGAGAACCATGGACTCGGACTTGGAGGTGCTGATTATCATCGCAGTCGCTTCACACTCGGCTGCGAACCGATCCAGTGAGAGCTGAAGATCCTGGCCAGATGAAGCCATCAGGACCACATCATCTGCAAAAAGCAGAGACCTAATCCTGCAGCCACCAAACCGGATCCCCTCAACACCCTGACTGCGCCTAGAAATTCTGTCCATAAAAGTTATGAACAGAATCGGTGACAAAGGGCAGCCTTGGCGGACTTCGGCATATTTAGCAAAAATGCCACATTTAAATGGGACAAACTAAACACATCTTAAAATAATTACTTAAATGTGTCAATAATTCATTATAATTTGAATGTAATAAATAAATATTAAATGTGTCATTCATTTAACATAAAATTCCTTTAAATTATATCATTTTCTAAATTTCACTATATGATCGTTTAATTAATTATTCCACAATATAAAGGCCTACTGAAAGCCACTACTACCGACCACGCAGTCTGATAGTTTATATATCAATGACGAAATCTTAACATTGCAACACATGCCAATACGGCCGGGTTAACTTATAAAGTGCAATTTTAAAATTCCCGCCACACTTCCGGTTGAAAATCTCCTTTGGATATGATTTATGCGCGTGACGTCATAAAATGCACGGAAGTGTTTGGGCCCTATTGGACACAATACACAAAGCTCTGTTTTCTTCGACAAAATTCCACAGTATTCTGGACATCTGTGTTGGTGAATCTTTTGCAATTTGTTTAATGAACAATGGAGGCGGCAAAGAAGAACGTTGTAGGTGGGATCGATCGGTGTCTTGCCGCCAAACCCACGGATGAAGTCCTTCGTCGCGCCGTTGATCGCTGGAACGCAGGTGAGCACGGCTGTTGATGGGAAGATGAGGGCTGGCTGGCGTAGGTGGAGCGCTAATGTTTTATCATAGTTCTGTGAGTTCCGGCTGCTAAGTTGCTAAATTAGCCTTAGCGTCGTTAGCAACAGCATTGTTAAGCCTTACCAGGCTGAGAATTTTTAACCGTGTAGTTACATGTACATGGTTTAATAGTATTTTTGCTCTTCTGTCTATCCTTCCAGTCAGGGGTTTATTTATTTTGTTTCTATCTTCATTTGAGAACGATGCTAGCACGTTAGCTCAGTAGCTAAGTGTGTCACCGATGTATTGTCGTGGAGATAAAAGTCACTTTAAATGTCCATTTCGCGTGCTCGACTCTCATTTTCAAGAGGATATAGTATCTGAGGTGGTTTAAAATACAAATCTGTGATCTACAATAGAAAAAGGAGAGAGTGTGGAATCCAATGAGCCAGCTTGTACCTAAGTTACGGTCAGAGCGAAAAAAGATACGTCCATCACTGCCTCTCAAGTCCTTCACTGTAACGTTCCTCATCTACGAATCTTTCATCCTCGCTCAAATTAATGGGGTAATCGTCACTTTCTCCGTCCGAATCTCTCTCGCTCCATTGTAAACAACGGGGAATTGTGAGGAATCCTAGCTCCTGTGACGTCACGCTACTTCCGGTACAGGCAAGGCTTTTTTTATCAGCGAGCAAAAGTTGCGACCTTTATCGTCGATTTTCTCTACTAAATCCTTTCAGCAAAAATATGACAATATCGCGAAATGATCAAGTATGACACATAGAATGGATCTGCTATTCCCGTTTAAATTAAAAAAAATCATTTCAGTAGGCCTTTAATTATTGATTTCATTATATAAGGTTTTATCTGTAACACTTTAGTATAGGGAACATATGAACCATTAATTAGTTGCTTGTTAGGGTTAGGGTAAGGGTTAGGGTCGGGGTTAGGGAAGACTTTTAGTTAATGGCTTACTGGTTGTATAATAAAGCCATGCAGAATAAGGCATTAATAAGTACTTAATAATGACTAATTAAGAGCCAATATGTTACTAATTTGCATGTTAATAAACAACTAATTAATGGTTCATATGTTCCCCATACTAAAGTTTTACCGTTTTATCTAATTAATGAATGATACATTTAAGTAATTAGTTAAAGATGTATTTATTAACTTAATTTTGTTCGATTGGCCCTCCATTTATTGACACATTTCCAGGTTTTTGCGGGTCACATAAGATGCGGTGGACCAGATGTGGCCCCTGGGCTTTGAGTTTGACACCTGTGGTGTTAAGGAAAGATGGATGGCCAGCTTTATATTGCATCATACTTTCATGTCACTGTCAGAGAAATAAGACCGTTTAGTCAAGACAGTGCATGATATGCTGCTTACGAGTATGCTTCTTTAAAATCAAGAAGATGAGAAATTGAGAGGATACGTTCTGCACATGTCATCCTAAACAATTGCTAAAAAGCAGGGATGTACAAACGTTTCCCATGGAGGACAGCATACAAAAATACTAGGTATTAGTTCATGGGGGGCAAACGTTGACAAGTATGTTCAGAATGTGCTGAGGGCCAACAAAAACAAGCCCTCCTGTTATGAAGAGCAATCAGGGTTTCTGTGCGTATCGGCAAATCTGATTTAATGCTTTTTAATGCATTTTTGATGCTACTTAAAACAGATTAAATGCCGAAGTTCTACTGCAGATTGTTATGATATATAATCAAAAAAATATTAAATAAAAAATTATAAGAATTTGACAAAAATAATGTTGAGCAGTTGAAAAGCTACATTAACTGTGGCCAAATGAAGCACTAATGTAATTATAACATATAATAACAATGTAAGTGACCCTTTAAAGGCCTACTGAAATGATTTTTTTTAATTTAAACGGGGATAGCAGATCCATTCTATGTGTCATACTTGATCATTTCGCGATATTGCCATATTTTTGCTGAAAGGATTTAGTAGAGAACATCGACGATAAAGTTCGCAACTTTTGATCACTGATAAAAAAAGCCTTGCCTGTACCGGAAGTAGCGTGACGTCACAGGTTGAAGGGCTCCTCACATTTCCCCATTGTTTACAATGCAGCGAGAGCGATTCGGCCCGAGAAAGCGACTATTACCCCATTAATTTGAGCGAGGATGAAAGATTTGTGGATGAGGAACGTGAGAGTGAAGGACTAGAGTGCAGTGCAGGATGTATATTTTTTCGCTCTGACCGTAACTTGGGTACAAGGGTTCATTGGATTCCACACTTTCTCCTTTTTCTATTGTGGATCACGGATTTGTATTTTAAACCACCTCAGATACTATATCCTCTTGAAAACGAGAGTCGAGAACACGAAATGGACATTCACAGTGACTTTTATCTCCACGACAATACATCGGCGAAGCTCTTTAGCTACGGAGCTAACGTG
>NC_084736.1:21360659-21418159 GCF_033978785.1 Entelurus aequoreus | reverse complement strand
TCAGGGAGACAATCAGGAAATAACCAAAATAAGAGTGCTGACAGGAACTAAAGACAGGAAACTAAGACAAACGCAGAGGAAAACTAAAACTTGATCAAACTGCCAGGGACAACCCTGACAAATAGAAAGAGGATGGACAATTCAACCCTTAACAAAGCATTGTACTTTCAAGTACAACAATGAGTAGATGAGTGTTGTGTGTATATGTGTAAATAAATGAACACTAAAATTCAAGTATTTCTTTTATTTATATATATAATGTAATAAAATAAATAATAAAATAAATAAATATATATATATATATATATATATATATATATATATATATATATATATATATATATATATATATATATATATATATATATATATATATGAAATACTTGAGTTGGTGAATTCTAGCTGTAAATATACTCTCCTCTTAACCACGCCCCTAACCACGCCCCCACGTCCCCGATATTGGAGGTCTCAAGGTTGGCAAGTATGTTCAATACATAGGATTTCAGCAGGATCCACCCCAGTCTGCTGACATGCAAGCAGAGTAGTAGATTTTTTTGTAAAAAGCTTTTATAATTGTAAAGGACAATGTTTTATCAACTGATTGCAATAATGTACATTTGTTTTAACTATTAAATGAACCAAAAATATGACTTATTTTATCTTTGTGAAAATATTGGACACAGTGTGTTGTCAAGCTTATGAGATGCAATGCAAGTGTAAGCCACTGTGACACTATTGTTCTTTTATTTTTATAAATGTCTAATGATAATGTCAATGAGGGATTTTTAATCACTGCTATGTTGAAATTGTAACTAATATTGATACTGTTGTTGTTCATTTTCATTTTTGTTTCACTACTTTTGGTTTGTTCTGTGTCGTGTTTATGTCTCCTCTCAATTGCTCTGTTTATTGCAGTTCTGAGTGTTGCTGGGTCGGGTTTGGTTTTGGAATTGGATTGCATTGTTATGGTATTGCTGCGTATTGTTTTGTTGGATTGATTAATTTAAAATAAAAAAGTAATAATAATAATAAATTTAAAAATAAAAATCGATTTTTTAAAAATGAGAATCGATTCTGAATCGCACAACGTAAAAATCGCGATTCGAATTCGAATCGATTTTTTCCCACACTCCTAGTAAATAGCCTTGCTTGCTAACACAAAGCAGGTGTGCTCAAAGGAAGACATGAAACTGCCAACAAAACAGAAAGGGCCACCAAAATAACAGCGTAAGACAAGAACTAAAGCACTGCACACAGGAAAACACCAACAAACTCAAGACGAGTTTCATTTTTTAAACGTTTTCTGCTGGTGTTGTGCCTCCGGATTTTTTAATGAAAAAATGTGCCCTGCCTCAAAAAAGGTTGAAAAACACTGATCTAACCAACCAAACTCATCTTTCTCTGCCTTCCCGAGACTCCCTCTCAGCTTCTTCTTGTTTGCCCGTCCTGTGGGCTGTTAAAATTTGATGCCCATTTGTCAGAATAAACAAGCGCACATGAATAATTCATGGCGGGATTGAAAAATACTGAAAACACGGGCGGATCAATAATACATCACACGGCAGCGAGAGGTAGGAAGAGGCGGCGTTTATAGCAATGCTGCGACGGCGGCGCATGTGAACGCCTCTCGGAGATGAGTGCCGACAACAGGTGGTCTTTGTCACGTTGACCGGAGCAGAGCAGGAAATAGAAGGCGACGTATAAAGTCAAATCTCTGTCAAAAGGAAGGTTTGAAGTTTGGCATGAGATAGGTGATGTCCAGGAGGTCAAGTGGGGTCAAAGTCTGAGTGCCGTTTCTCAATTGGTCCACTTCAGTTTGTACGCTTAAAGTACATAAGTGTGCATTACACAATGCAGTACTATACACTGGATGTTGTACTGTACTTCATGTGCAATGATGGACACTTTCAACCCCAAATAGTCGCCCTTTTGGCTACACAACAGAGAGGGGGACTACCAAATCTGTCCAAACTTGAAAAATAGTGGTACGTCACTTTTTTCAACAAGTCAACGCTAAGAGACTTCAGACGGTACAAAATGCGGCTGCCAGACTTTTGACCGGTGCACCCACAACAGCCCATATCACCCCCATTTTATCCAGTCTTCATTGGCTTCCAGTTAAATTCCGCATTGAGTTTAACATTTTAGTCCCGACATTCTGTGCATTGCATGCCGGGGCCCCTCAGTACATCACTGACTTGCTATGCCCCCCTACTCTTCAGGGCGCAGCCTCCAGTCTTCAGGCCAGGGTCTTCTAAAGCAGTGTTTTTCAACCTTTTTTGAGCCAAGGCACATTTTTTGCGTTGAAAAAATCCGGAGGCTCACCACTAGCAGAAATCATTACAAAACGAACTCAGTTGACAGTAAAAAGTCGTCGTCGCAATTGTTGGATATGACTTTAAACCATAACCAAGCATGCATGACTATAGCTCTTGTCTCAAAGTAGGTGTACTATCACCACCTGTCACATCACACCCTGACTTATTTGGAGTTTTTTGCTGTTTTCCTGTGTGTTGTGTTTTAGTTCTTGTCTTGCGCTCCTATTTTGGTGGCTTTTTCTCTTTTTTTGGTATTCTCCTGTAGCAGTTTCATGTCTTCCTTTGAGCGACATTTCCTGCATCTAATTTGTTTTAGCAATCAAGAATATTTCAGTTGTTTTTATCCTTCTTTGTGGGGACATTGTTGATTGTCATGTCATGTTCGGATGTACATTGTGGACGCCGTCTTTGCTCCACAGTAAGTCTTTGCTGTCGTCCAGCATTCTGTTTTTGTTTACTTTGTAGCCAGTTCAGTTTTAGTTTCGTTCTGCATAGCCTTCCCTAAGCTTCAATGCCTTTTCTCAGGTGCACTCACCTTTTGTTTATTTTTGGTTTAAGCATTTGATACCTTTTTACCTTCACACTGCCTCCTGCTGTTTCCAACATCTACAAAGCAATTAGCTACCGGCTGCCACCTACTGATATGGAAAAGTATAACATGGTTCGCAAAAAATATTTTTAACCCAAATAGGTGAAATTAGATCATCTCCCACGGCACACCAGACTGTATCTCACGGCACACTAGTGTGCCGTGGCACAGTGGTTGAAAAAGCCAGTTCTAAAGATCCCGAAAACTTGTTTTAAAACCCGTGGAGATCCGGCATTCCAGGCTATAGCTCCCAGACTCTGGAACAATTTGCACCAGTCCCTCCGTGATCTTGACTATGTTGACACTTTTAAGAAACATTTGAAAACTTCTCTTTTTAGTAATGCACCTTTTAATTATGATTTTAAATCCACTCCGTATCATTTTTGTGATGTTGCCCCTGTTTTAATTGAATTGTTGTTTTACTTCACCTATGTTTTGTACAGCGCTTTGTGATTTCATCTGTGAAAAGCGCTTTATAAATACAATTTACTTACTTACGTCGGTTTTTGTATGCCCAGCTCTCATTTGATTTGGTTTGAGACAAAAACTTTCACCAAAATTTGGGCCCATTTTTTTTTTTATATATACCACCTCGGTTTTAGCCAATGTCATTCAGCAAAATCAATTTCCCAAACAAAGAATTCCATTAAGTGTCTGTACTTGTTTCTTTATTGAGTATGACTGCAAAATATTCCACCCGGGGACCAAAGAAAGTTGTGAGTGCCAGCACTTTGATAAAGAAGGTGAGAAACATTATCAAATTCAAGAAAAACCTTTAAGTATGAAGGCTGCATCTGTGTTGCTCTCCTCTTCCCTCCTGCCTCTCCGCTCATTAGGGAATGGTACTGTTCACATTGGAACCGGCACCTGAGAATCTATACCGGTACTCCACAGTACCAATTTTCGGTACCTTTGTTTGTGTTAGTAAATGTTGATTGTTTGATAATAACATTTTATTTTCAATGTAATGTTAAAAATGAGCTTATTATGTTTATAACTGTGCTGTCCAATTGTCATATCTTGTTTTTTGATTACATTAGTCTCATTGTACACATTATGGCATTTTTAAGTCTATTTTTATTTATTTTTTTACATATACCACAACAATATCGTACCGTGGCCTTAAAGTTTAAGTTAAAGTACCACTGATAGTCACACACATGCATGCACACATGCATTTGACCCATCACCTTGTTCCACCCCCTGGGAGGTGAGGGGAGCAGTGGGCAGCAGCGGTGGCAGCGCTCGGCAATCATTTAGGTGATTTAACCCCCAATTCTAACCCTTGATGCTAAATGCCAAACAGGGAGGTAATGGGTCCCACTTTTATAGTCTTTGGTATGACTAGGCCGGGGTTTGAATTCACGAACTACCGATCGCAGGGCGGACACTCTAACCACAAGGCCACTGAGCAGGTCATTAACACCATGATAATATGATGTGAGATTTTGATATTGTTACATCCTTACTAGGCTAGCATACTAATGTTAGCATGCTAACAGTTACCATGTGTCACGAACCAAGTTACATGACTGAGATGTACAGCGGCAAAATTTGCTACAAACGTTAGCATTTGTCACATAAGACGTTATACGACTATTAGCATGCTAACACATGTCACTAAACAACTAAGGTGTACAGCGGCAAAATTGGCTATAAAAGTTAGCATGTTAAGGTTAGCATGCTAACAGTTAACATGTGTCACATACCATGTTATATGACTCTAAGGCAGGCGTCCCCAAACTATGGCCCACGGGCCGGATCTATCCCGCCGGTGTCCACAATCCGGCCCACAGGAAGTCCCAAGTTTAAAAAATAAATAAAAAAATGGTTTTGATTATTATTTTTTTAAATCTGTCCTTTTTTAATCCATTTTCTACTGCTTGTTACGCTCTGTGTCTCCTAGCCGCTCAGGCAAATCATATTGTCTAAAAATGCATTTTCCCATCGATAATGTGACATCGGCAAAATGCGCGCTCTTTCAGTCAATTAGTGCGCGACGTAAATACACACACACACACACACACACACACACACACACACACACACACACACACACACACAGGTTATCATTTGGAATGGGGACCAAGTTTTTGATCATCACTTGTGGGGACCACCCTTTCTACAGGTTGTGGAGGTATAAAAATGTTTTGGTAAAATGGCCACTGCCAACTTTACTGATTACTTCTGCTCTATCTATTATCCTACCTAGCTATTATCTTAATCTGGCTCCCGCAAATACACGTCTTTAAATCTCTGGATTGATGAAGTAATGTGCTGATCATTCTTACTGGGGACCCTGGGGAAAAAGAGTTAATATGGTTCTTGGGGACACAATTTAAATAATTTTGCATAATTCACACAAATTTGAATGTGACTACTGAGGACCATTTAAAAAAAAAAAAAAGTTCTACTTAAATATGACATGATCCTCAGAATACAGCACTACAGCTGTCCTCTTATAGGAAGTTTCACCACTTAAATGTTAAAGCAAATCCTGCATCTTCTGTAACATTACTGAAAACTGCCATTTAGCAGTAATGAAGTTGTCTGCAACTCCAACTACCATATATAGAAGGATGGAAAATTCTGAAAGTGAATCATACTTTAAGGTAATAATGTTTTATAATCATGCTGTATGAAAATGTCATCCTAAGGAACACTAAACCAGATTTTGGTTTTGGAAAAATATATTAGTTTTAACTAAGGACGGATACCATACAGAATCACAGTATTCACTTTTCAAGAAAATTAATTTTCTGACTAACCAGTAAGCATGTTTTATAGGCCAAAGCTTAAAAATCACTTAGGCATCTTCAGAATGGATCTGACTATCGTTTAAAAAGGTTTCCCTTTAGGGGACCTGTTTTTTTGTCCCCATACCGTCAGAGGTCCCCTAAAGGTGACTGTGTAAACAGAGCGATGTCCCCATTAAGTAAGCATTGCCAGAACGAACGAACACACACACACACATATATATATATATATATATATATATATATATATATATATATATATACATATATATATATATATAAACAAATTAGCATATGTCACTTAAGTTATACGACTGGGGTGTACAGCGGAAACATTAGCTAAAATAATTTGCATGCTAATAGTTATCATGTGTCACGTACTAAGTTACATGACTAAGGGTTGAAGTTGGTGGTTAAATCACCAAAAATGATTCCCGGGCGCGGCCAGCGCTGCTGCTCACTGCTCCCCTCCCCTCCCAGGGGGTGAGGGTGATAGGTCAAATGCAGAAGATAATCTCACCACACCTAGTGTGTGTGTGTGTGTGTGTGTGTGTGTGTGTGTGTGTGTGTGTGTGTGTGTGTGTGTGTGTGTGTGTGTGTGTGTGTGTGTGTGTGTGTGTGTTACAATCATTGGTACTTTAACTTTAAAGTGTACAGCTGCAAAATTATCTACAAAAGTTTAACTTTAGATTTAAAAAAAAAAGTTAGCATGCTAATGTTAGCACAAATATGAAAAATGTATTTATTTGTAACTTACATGTCTTGTATTAGAGCTCTTTAGACAGTGTAGCTAATGAAGTGAGATCTAGTCAGTATGAGAATTTTTTGCCTTCCTGCTCTCCTATCCATCTCCTTGTGTCTTCCACGTCGAATGTCAGCATCCATCAAGATCCTGGCCTGCAGCCCGCTCACACACGGCATGGTGGAACATGTCACACTGCTGCCACGTTGGACCACATCGCCGTGACGACGCATGATAGCGGAAGGTTCCATCGCGATTATGGACAAGGTCTCTTTAAAGCGGTCACATCTAAAAAGGGCTTTTCACGGCGCACTTTATCGCTGCGTTCAGGACACCTTTGGCGCGGCGGAGCCAGAGGCGGTCCTTCCCGCTCTCTGCTTTCACGCTATGCCACTCCAAATCCTTCCCCTGCTTGGAGGGCTTTTAAACGCTCGCTCTAGTGACGGCGCTCCAAAGCTTTTTGTGTCGGCGGAGCGGTGGTCACCTTGAACGTCTCGCGCACGCTCGCTCTTCACTTTGCTGAAGTCGCCGAAAGGGATTTGCAGAGTTCCTTCAGCTCTTTAGTTTGACTTAATAGACTTGAGGCGTTACAGCCGAGGAAACATCTCTGCACAGCGTCAACGAACCTGCTCCCAGTTTACCAGGATAAACCTTGTCAAATGATATGAAACCTTGTGTTCGTCTCAAAGATGATTATCGAGGCTTAGGTCCGGCTGATGACAAATCAAATATAATGCAAAAGAAGGGACTGACAAGAAAAAATGTACATACAATTATGCAGTGCTGAAAGAGTTGAAAAAAGAAACTGGAAATTGTGATGTATCATGTTGTATGCTTGCATGTTTGAAATAAACTCAAACTCAACAAGTCAAAAAATAAATGAAATTAATAATAAAGAATGATAACATATGTAGCTGCTGACAGAAGCACATTGTATATATGTTATATCATTTCATAGTTGGTTCGAATAAATACCGTATTTTTCCGATTATAAGTCGCTCCGGAGTACAAGTCGCACCGGCTGAAAATGCACAATAAAGAAGGAAAAAAATATATATATAAGTCGCACTAGAGTGTAATTCGCATTTTTTTGGAATTTTATTTGATAAAACCCAACACCAAGAATAGACATTTGAAAGGCAATTTAAAATAAATAAAGAATAGTGAACAACAGGCTGAATAAGTGTACGTTATGTGACGCATAAATAACCAAGTGAGAACGTGCCTGGTATGTTAACGTAACATATTATGGTAAGAGTCATTCAAATAACTATAACATATAGAACATGCTATACGTTTACCAAACAATCTGTCACTCCTAATCGCTAAATCCCATGAAATCTTATTCCTCGGTGTCGCTTCTAAACAACTCTGCCAACTCCAAAGGTAGACAATGCGCCGCTTCCTCTTCTATCGGTACGTCGCTTACGTCAGAGTCATCGTCAGTTGCAGTTCCAATTATTCCATTCTTTCTGAATCCGGACAGGATGGTTTCGATTGTCACTGAAATTTTTATTGGTTGATGTGTGTGTGTGACGATTGCTGATATACGCCTAGTCTCTTACGTGAATGAGATAAATAATATTATTTGATATTTTACGGTAACGTGTTAATAATTTCACACATAAATCGCTCCAGAGTATAAATCGCACTCCCGGCCAAACTATAAAAAAAACTGAGATTTATAATCCGAAAAATACAATGTATAAATATAAGTTCATATTTACATATAATGTGATTAAAAATGTATTTCCTTTGGTTAATTCATGCAAGTATATGTTAACTTTATTTTTGTTACAAAACCCATGTAAATTGGAGGGGAGCATATTTTTTGTTCCGGTTTGGTCACATTGTTGGGGGGACAATTAATATGTGACGGAATAAGGGAAGCAGCATGAAACAGCAAGCATTTGATGGAAGACGTTAACGGAGTCTCGGCTTGAAAATAAACTTTATTCCCTCGGAGTTTGTGAGGCCAATGAGGTATGATTCTTTCTGTATGTGAAATCAATGTGTTTTCTTTTATTTGATGTCAGACTAATTGTAAGTTCTATGTTTTATGACCCCCCAGGAAGTGGATGTGGCTTCCACGTACCTCTAAAATAGGGAGGGCTAGCCATCGACATCTTATAAGTAGACGCAGCAGTGGCTGCTGTGCCGCGAGAAATTTGGCCGCCATCTTGAAGTGGTGATGAGGAGCCGGCGAGCAGCCTAAACTGACAGTTGTCAGGTAGAAAACAAAGATGCCGGGCTGGTGTTCAGCGTTTTCCTACTCAAATGAGCGGACTGTTGAAAAAAATTCACAAGTAAGATTTAACATTACTATTGGTTGTATTTAGTGAAAATAATATTACCACAGAGTTGAGAAGGAGCAAAGATCTTCAATAGTACTGAAATCATAGCCACTAGCAAACAAGAATATGACCATAATATTATTGCTTGTCAATGAAATTACATTTAAAAATGTCATACTTGAATACAGAATTTGGTTTTATTCTGAATCCAGTGAAACAGATTGGTGGTTTTAGCTGATATAAAGACTTTCAGGTGTCTATATATGTTTATGTTTAAGTATTTGGGAGACGGTTTTATCCAAAGCAACATACATAAAAAATACATATAAAACAATCACTGTAAACATGATAAATTAAGGGAAGAATGTAATACAAAATTTCAATACAAAGTGTCAAGACAGGATAAACTCTCTGCTGCTGCAGCAACAGAGATACAGTCTATAGGTCCCTAAGATATATAGATATCTAATGTATTCATACATAGTTTATGTAGGATATACGCATTTATATATAACCTAATCATATTGTTTCTTGAACTTAAAAATAGCTGACGGTTTTTCCCCCCTTCTCTGGGATTATATTCCCAGTTTTGACCTCGGACGTCTGGTCACTTATAGCATATAACAATATTCTATTACTGTTTAGCAAACTATGAATAATAAAACACGCCAAAACATGTGTCCTGTATCATAGTTACACGTATGACAAAAACGCGTGAAAATCAGTGGTATTCAGTGAGGTAAAATGAATTAAATGCGCTGACAGTTCATTGCTCCTGCCAAATGAATTGCACTGAGTGGAGCGGATCACCACTCCAAGATGGCGGCCCCGTGTCTCGTCAGCGCCAGTAGGCAGTAGCGCTCGATGCTGCGTACCCTTATAAGATGTCTATGAGGCTTGCAGGGGAATAATTTATGACCCCCTGAAGTGGGCGTGACCTACACCGGAAACAGGAAGTATGCATCATATCCGGCCGCCATTTTATTTTTGTAGTTTTTTTTCAAGCCATCCGCCATTTTGGTTGTAAATTGTAATACTCTTGTCAGCCTGTAGGGGGTCATAAATCATTATGGACTACAACCAAAATGGCGGATGGCGTGAAAAAAACGACAAAAGTAAAATGGCAGTCGGATATGATGCATACTTCCTGTTTCCGGTTTAGGCCACGCCCACTTCAGGGATCATAAATCAATCCCCCGCTAGCCCTCCCTATTTTAGGAGGTATGTGCAACCCACGCCCACTTCCTGGGGTGTCATAAAACCCCCCCTCACTTCCGGTCATAAAACAATCACCCCGGTGGCCTCCCTTCATAGGAACTACTCATCTCTCTCTCTTGTCAATAGAATTAAAGTGCAAAGGAAAATACTTTATTCATTATTTTCGCACTTAATAAACGTCTCTATGACTTTAGCTCCAGACTTCTGTTTGTTTGAGATTGTCATTACTGCCACAAGTGGTGGAAAAGTGTATTACAACCGAGTACTGCTGCGGCCCATACCAAAGCTGAGAAACAGATTTTTTTTCTGGGGGTCTCAAGGGGGCTTTTTGGTTAGGAAACGCTGCTATAGGCTTCTAGGAGCTAGCAGCTACACAACCGCTAAGCACACAAAAGCACACGAGCTAAACAAACGTAATAAATGTCCTTCATTGCACAAAATTGCAGTCTAAAACAGCACATTTCTCAAATAATTATAGTCGCATAATACCTGGACGTACCAAGCGTATTAGAAAGTATCCAGAAACAAACGTGTCGGCATCATTCAACTTACTGCACTGCCACTAGCTGTTGCCAAGAAACAATTACCTTCAATTTAAAGACGGCATAGGTTAATTCCAGATGGTTAATAATAAAATAGGTTAGTGTCTGACTAATTTCACTTGATCCAGCAAGTTTGTCTGATTCCTGCTGATATCGTCAAATACTGGATGCCCCATGTATTGTTATCGGAAGATTAAAGTTGTATCAGGACACCCCTAATTTTCATTCACTTTGCTTTCATCTCAACAGTACGATCATCTTCTCCTTTTTCAAATATTTGATGCGTGACGACGTCAGCGCCAGCGTCACACGTCTGACAATTGCTTCAAACACAACTGGGCGGGAGAAGGGTGTGTCAGGTGTTCACACCTGCGGTAAGGCTCTGATACTACCTGATGATGACTTTTACGCAGTGAAAACGGAAAACAAAAATGGCGCAGCGTAAAAAGGGTTAGCCCACCAGCAGAATGGATGACGATTAATAATAATGATAATCAAATAAAATGATTGCTATTGTTATTAGAGATGTCCGATAATGGCTTTTTTGCCAATATCCGATATTGTCCAACTCTTAATTACCGATTCCGATATCAACCGATACCGATATATACAGTCGTGGAATTAACACATTATTATGCCTAATTTTGTTGTGATGCCCCGCTGGATGCATTAAACAATGTAACAAGGTTTTCCAAAATAAATCAACTCAAGTTATGGAAAAAAATGCCAACATGGCACTGCCATATTTATTATTGAAGTCACAAAGTGTATAATTTTTTTTAACATGCCTCAAAACAGCAGCTTGGAATTTGGGACATGCTCTCTCTGAGAGAGCATGAGGAGGTTGAGGTGGGCGGGGTGGGGGGTGTATATTGTAGCGTCCCGGAAGAGTTAGTGCTGCAATGGGTTCTGGGTATTTGTTCTGTTGTGTTTATGTTGTGTTACGGTGCGGATGTTCTCCCGAAATGTGTTTGTCATTCTTGTTTGGTGTGGGTTCACAGTGTGGCGCATATTTGTAACAGTGTTAAAGTTGTTTATACGGTCACCCTCAGTGTGACCTGTATGGCTGTTGACCAAGTATGCGTTGCATTCACTTGTATGTGTGAAAAGCCGTAGATACTATGTGATTGGGCCGGCACGCAAAGGAAGTGCCTTTTATGTTGATTGGCGCTCTGTACTTCTCCCTACGTCCGCGTACACAGCGGCGTTTTAAAAAGTCATGAATTTTACTTTTTGAAACAGATACCGATAATTTTGAAACCGATACCGATCATTTCCGATATTATATTTTAAAGCATTTATTGGCCGATAATATCGGCAGTCCGATATTATCGGACATCTCTAAATTATTATGTATTACGGGATCGGCACAGGTCGGGTGTTGAGGCGCAACCTGGGCGGCTTTTCCCAGGACGAAGATTAATATAATCGCTAATTATAGTCCACTTCACTGTTAAGTTTTTTGTTGCCATGGTTACAAGAAAAATTGTTTGGAGTTCAGCGTCCACTCACGGTTTGTTTGATGTCCGGGATGCCAATGCGGAACACCATCATGGCGACGTGGGCGTCCTCAGGCGGCACCGAGCTGGGCGTGCGCTCCTTTGGCCTCCTCTGTTGCTGATTGGCCGGCTGCTGGTGCGCGGCGCCCGGATTGGACGAGTAGGGGTTGGCCGCGTGTCCAGGGTTTGTGTGTCGGACTTGTTTGTCCCCGGGTCGTCCGACCACTTTGACCGACTGCCTCTGACCTTCGGCCCTGCCCGCCCGCGACAGGCCTCCTCGCCGGGCCTCTTCCACCATTTCCTCCTCCTCGTCTTCCTCCTCCCCCTCCAGCTCGCCGTTCTCCTCCTCGCCGTCCTCGTCGCGCTCGTTTCCCTCCATTTCCTCCTCTTCTTCCTCCTCCTCCTCCTCCTCCTCGTCCGCCCCTGGATAGAGATGCCGGTTGTTTCCCAGCATCCTTTGGTGCTCCTCGTCGCTGGACAGGGGGCTGAAGGGCATCGTCATGGCGACAGGGAGGGCGGCGCCACGGGCAACCCCATCATTCTCGGAGTGATCCTGCAATAGAAGGACAGGTTATTAAGGATGTGAAAACAAAACCATGGAAGAGGAGGTTTGTGGTACCAAGCGGAGTGATGGGGTCAGTAAGGGGCGGAGCTTGACACACAGCAGCGTGGTCAAAGTAAAACTGCCAGCCCCAGTGAATCATCAACTCACCATGAACCAAGACAAAATATACTATATTGCCAAAAGTATTTGGCCACCCATCCAAATGATCAAAATCAGGTGTCCTAATCACTTGTGACCTTCCAATTAGCCCACGTACAGTACGCAGAGAGCCATGCATCACCAAGTCCAATGCAAAGCGTGGGATGCAGTGGTGTAAAGCACGTCGCCACTGGACTCTAGAGCAGTGGAGACGCGTTCTCTGGAGTGATGAATCACGCTTTTCCATCTGGCAATCTGATGGACCAGTCTGGGTTTGGAGGTTGCCAGGAGGACAGTACATTTGGGACTGCATTGTGCAGAGTGTGAAATTTGGTGGAGGAGGAATTATGGTGTGGGGTTGTTTTTCAGGAGTTGGGCTTGGCCCCTTATTTCCGGTGAAAAGAACTTTGAATGCTCCAGGATACCAAAACATTTTGGATAATTCCATGCTCCCAACCTTGTGGGAACAGTTTGGAGCGGGCCCCTTCCTCTTCAAACATGACTGTGCACCAGTGCACAAAGCAAGGTCCATAAAGACATGGTTGACAGAGTCTGTTGCGGATGTACTTGACTGGCCTGCACAGAGTCCTGACCTGAACCCGATAGAACACCTTTGGGATGAATTAGAACGGAGACTGAGAGCCAGGCTTTCTCGACCAACATCAGTGTGTGACCTCACCAATGCGCTTTTGGAAGAATGGTCGAAAATTCCTATAAACACACTCTGCAACCTTGTGGACAGCCTTCCCAGAAGAGTTGAAGCTGTAAAAGATGTAACTACATCATATTGAACCCTATGGGTTAGGAATGGGATGGCACTTCAAGTTCATATGTGAGTCTAGGCAGGTGGCCAAATACTTTTGGCAATATAATGTATCTTCTAAAAGGTGATGCTCATTTCTGTTTCATATCTCGCAGTCATAACTCTTCTTCCTTTCGATCCAAACTCTTTAGAGAGTCGTTTGCGTTTCAGGTCATATCGTTACCACGTTCCGTCTGCTCAGCATCTTAAAAGCACATTAACCTCGCTGACCCCTCATTCTATCACGCAATCAGCGCCAAGAGGGTTAGCATAAGGTAGGCTAATTTTGAATAAAGAGTGAGAGAGAGCGCCAGAGTCATAGAAGAAGCAACCGGTGGGCACGGGGGGCTTAATTGAGAGTGTAACAGAGCGTCGTGTCCCTAGCCCGCCCCCTCACTCACCGGGTCTGTTGATGAGAGTGTTATGGATCCCAGAGCCCATTTTTTATTCGGGCTCCAGCACTCTGGAATTCCCTCCCAGCAACATTTAGAGACGCTACCACAATAGAAGCAGTTAAGTCCCACCTTAAAACTCAATCTCTATCCTGGAAATAGACCACGTTTTAGACCAGTTGACCTGCCGCTTTTCTGCCCTGTCCCCCCCCCTCTCCTGCCTGGAGAGGATACCAGGTGACCATTCAGTTCAGTTTCAGTTTATTTGGAACATGCATACGATACAATGTAATGCATCACATATTTCCAGTTGTTTCATTACAGCATGTCCGAAAAGGAGTAGGAAGAAGCAGAGCTTATGTAATCCTACCCCTTTTCATTCCATAGCAATTTGTCCCATTTCCTTGTTCTCTGTAACAGAACAGTGACTAAATGCATAATAAATTAGTCATATACCATAGTAAGTAAACAAATATTAAATACAGAAATGATCTTTATCTCAAAAGAAAAAAAAAGGGTTTTCCGATGTTCATCATAATTATTGTTCTGTTTATTTTGTGAACACGTGTAGTTTGAACAGTCTCTTAAACTGAATCATATGAGTACTTCGTTTGATTTCTTTGGTTAATCCGTTCCATACTGATATACTAAAGGTTTTAAGTGTTGTACGAGCATACAAATGTTTTAAATTAGATTTTCCTCTAAGGTTATATTTCTCCTCTTTTGTTGAGAAGAATTGTTGTACATTCTTGGGTAGCAGGTTATAGTTTGCTTTGTACATCATTTTAGCTGTTTGCAAATGCACCAAATTGTTGAATTTCAATTGTTTTGATTCAATAAATCAGGGGTCACCAATCTTTTTGAAACCAAGAGCTACTTCTTGGGTACTGATTAATGCGAAGGGCTACCAGTTTGATACACACTTAAATAAATTGCCAGAAATAGCCAATTTGCTCAATTTACCTTTAACTCTATGTTATTATTAATAATTAATGATATTTATCTTTGTGGAAACACTGATCATCTTAATGATTTCTCACAATAAATATATATAGAAACAGATAAATATCAATATGCAACACTTTATTTTTATATTTTCTCTAAGTGCACATTTTTCAAATTGAACATTTTCAAATGATCACTTCTAAGACAGTCTTGTGAAATCACAATATCCCATTTTAACTAGCTAGCCACTAACATTTTTTAACAAATCATGAATTACTTTGCACCATGTTTGTACAAATAATAACTCATGTAAAATACAAAAGTCAACTCTCAAATTTTGAAATAAATCATGTCACACTTTGAACTGGACACCAAATCTGTTATCTGTTTCTTTGTCAGTTAGTGAAGATCAAGTCTTTAAAATATTCTCTTGGATTTTCAAATTCTATTTGAGTTTTGTCTTTCTTAGAATCAAAAATGTCGAGCAAAGCGAGACCAGCTTGCTAGTAAATAAATAAAATTTAAAAAATAGAGGCAGCTCACTGGTAAGTGCTGCTATTTGAGCTATTTTTAGAACAGGCCAGCGGGCTACTCATCTGGTCCTTACGGGCTACCTGGTGCCCGCGGGCACCGTGTTGGTGACCCCTGCAATAAATAATATTGGATATAGAGAACATACAAACCCTTTATGTTTTATTCTAATTGATCTTTTTTATAACACAGTTGGTGAATGAAGCGCACATTTGTAGTTGTTTCCCCATATTTCTACACAGTGACTCAGATATGGTAACACTGGCGAGCAGTAAAGAATATGTAGTGATTTTTGGTCCACAACATGTTTTGCTTTATTCATTATTGACGTGTTTCTTGCCACTTTATGTCGTATATTTCTTACATGAGATTTCCAGTTCATTGTATCATCTGTTATTACGCCTCTTCCATGCACAACAACAGGCATCTCTGCTGAGCTGACCGGCTGATGCTGGAAGAAGATTCACTCCCACCATGACTATATGCTGGTTTCCCAACACATTAGACTCCCACATTGTCTATTAAATTAACAACTAATTAATTTAACAATCATAATTCAACAATTCAATTACTGTACTCAATAGAAATCCATTGCATCTGGGATCCCTTCTTAAGGTTTCTTCTTTTTCTCCATCTGGGGTTTTTTAATTGTTTTCCTGCCTGGATGTGGGTTTGGATAAGGGGATGGTCGCTGCGAGTTTGCCTGCTTTGTACTGGGATGGTCAGTCATTCATTATTAAATTCCCAAGTGCTCCCAAGTAACACCAACACTAAAATGTTTTGTTTCGCCTTAGTGAGAGTATGGCACGCTCACTATCTGTATTGGCACTGCATTGATACTGTGTTGGTGTTTTCATAATGGTCATCTACTGGATTTAAAAACTCACTATGTTTGACCTGCAAATAAAATAAACAAAAGGTAATATAATATATAAAAATATATATATATATATATATATATATATATATATATATATATATATATATATATATATATATATATATATATATATATATATATATATATATATATATATATTTTTTTTTAAACAAATAGCTGTGCAGAAGTGAATAATAAATGCAACTCTTTGACCTTTTTTTTTTTTTCATTATTAATATAAATTTGTCAGCTTTTTGTCATTTCATTATGCCCTCTCTACGTTTACATTTTGATAGAGGGAGGTATTTTTTAAAATTATTATTTATTAATTTTTTAAAGTTCTGTACATTTATATGTACATGTAAATTATGTATCGAGACAGATCTATTAAGAGTTTGAGCAGAAATATGTCATATAGGAACTAACTATACACAATAAAACATTAACAAAATGCTGCGTCACATGAATGTTTTTTGAAGTAATACCTTTGTGACATGAAAAAAACAAGTAATGTAAAAAAATTAATAAAACTTGCGTTTATTTTTTGATATTAAAATAAAACACAAAGCAGTTTGGCTAATGAAGATGAAGTCTAATAAAAAGGCTTTGTTCTTCTCTTGTTTCAGTGCAACAGTTTGGCCAACAAAAATAAAGAGGAGCGACACCTCACACATCGAATACACAATCTTCACAGTCTTCGTTCAGTTTGATTATATGACAAAACATTTGAGCTAGTATTGATGTGTTTTGAACGTCGATACAGTTTCCAGTAAATAAAAGACGAGTGAACATCCCAGTTAACAAACTAAAGACTTTATAAACATGTTGTGATAAATAAATAAATGACGGGGTTTTGGTAATTAAAAAATTAGACGGTATTACTAACCGTCAGGAATTTTATTGTGAATTATCATTATACAGTTTACCGTTACATCCCTAGTCCTAATTGTTTAGGGCATTACGGAAAATGACAAGGGCTGTCGCTGCTTTTTTGTCGCAGTTGCTGTGGTTAAATTGGAGCCCTGAAGGGCCATGTACTGCAAAGGCAAAGCATGCAGAAGGTAATTTCTTATATTGTATATTTTTTATATTATAAGCGACAAAGCATATTTTAATATATTATCAAAAGTTCAGCTTTTTTTTTTATTACATTGCCTTTTTCTGTTGTTTTTTTTGCTGAATTTGATTTGAAAATATGCTGAGGGCAAACAAAACTCAAGCTGTGGGCCGCAAATGGCCCCCACAGTTTGGACACCCCTGATCAACACCTATCTTTGTGGTCAGGGGTTCCTAACCTTTTGACCTCGCGGACCAACTTTTCCCCCACAAAAAGGGATTCAAATACTAACACTGAATTAGTAATCTTACTCTAGTCTTGATTTTAAACATATTTAATAATTATATCGTACCTACTCACAGTTTAGCAGGATAAAGATTGTCAAATGATATGAAAGACTAATATTAAGGCTTAGGTCAGACTCAAAAACTGATGAAAGTTGTTTTACATACAATTACATAGTGCTAAAATAAATAAATCATAACTAAATTAATAAATATTTATTAAAAAAACGGTCAATCAAATTAAAGAGTAAATTAAAATATATCTTCGCCACTTTATAAAAAAAATGTGTGCTTAAGAAACTTCTCTATGACTATCTCCAGACCTCTCCTGTTTGTTTGATATTGTCATTACTGCCACAAGTGGTGGAAAAGTGTATTACAGCGGAGTACCACTGCATCCCATACAGATCACAGTCGAGAAACATATTTTTTAGCGATCGTCTAGGGGGCACTTGCAGCCCAAAAGTGGTTAAGAAACACTGATCGGTGACAAGGCAAATTACTGTAATATTTAATTTAACCCCCTTAACATATTTAATTTCTTCTTTACCAATTTTAATATAATTCCACCAACTTAGACCTCTTTGGAGGTATTGACTTACCATATCTTTAAAAAAAAATGTGTACACATGTTCATCATGCACGGAAATCATTAAAAGCAGAAAGCACAAGTTTGGTTGTCAGTTCCCATTTTTGAGGGGATTTAAGCCAATTTTTGGAGCCAACAAATAAGAAGTTGCGGGCCACAAAAGGCTCTCGGGCCACACTTTGGACACCCCTGTTATAGCAGTTGAGACTAATGGGTGCCTGCTAGGATAAGTGGTAAGGATAAGATAAACTAGGTGGAACAATTGCTATAATGTTTGATTGGATTAAAGCCAGGCTAGGTCTGAGCTAAGTTAAGCTAAGTGGAAGATAGAAGGTAAATTTACATTTGCACGTTAGTTCATTAAAATGATTAAGAGTAAAACAAACAGTTTGGTCACAAAAGCTGATACACTTATGTCTATATTAAAGCTTAATTGAAAGTGAACATTGTGCTTGTAGGTCAATTAAATCTGACAGGAATGTTCAGCTCCACATATTTGTAATTTAATTAACATTTAGAAATGATTGCCTCTGACAGCTTGAGTTTCATCCACCGAGTCACTCTTCTTCTGGGCTAGTCGAAAAAATGACTGATGAAAACGTTCCGGTTTCCTCTGCTAGTCATTTGATGTCTCTATCCTCGCTGCTGCTGCTGCTGCTTCCTGGCTATCCCCCAATCAGATTGCAGCTTTGTGTTGGTCATGGAAGTTGAACAGTTGACTGACAGGTCATTTACCCAATCAGAGCCATCAACAAGATGGCCATTGAGCTGGACGTCTATGACATCAGCACTGTTATGTCATCTGATTGGACGCTGACAGATCGCGCCGCAGTCAAAGCTCGCTAACATCGTTTTAGCTAGCGTTCATCATTTATTTATCTAGTCCGGCGGTCAGCAACCCGCGACTGTTTCGTGCCGCCCTAGTGGCTCCCTTGAGTATTTTTAAAAAAGGATTGAAAATGGAAAAATATTATTTTTGTTTCAGGACAAACATGACACAAACCTTCCCAATTGTAAGAAACCCCACTGTTTAATATGTACTTGGTAGGGGTGTAACGGTACACAAAAATGTCGGTTCGGTACGTACCTCGGTTTAGAGGTCACGGTTCGGTTCATTTTCGGTACAGTAAGAAAACAACAAAATGTACATTTTTTGGTTATTTATTTACCAAATTTGCAAAATCTTCCACCAAAAATATTTTTCTTAGTGGAATATGTGATGTGAAGTAATGGGAACCTTGGATAGGTCAATAATTCATAATAACATTGATTTGGATTAAATATTAAGTTTTGAGCAATGACAGTTTGAAAGAAAAAAAAACAGCTTTGTTTTATTAGTCAACATTGCAACTTTTTCTAAATTACATTTCACCTTTAAGCTTTTTTATTTCACTTTTGTTATGTTTTTGTTTATTTTAATAGCATTTTTAGAATGTGCCGTGGGCCTTTAGCTTTAGCTGTGGGCCGCAAATGGCAAATACACGTACCGTTACACCCCTAGTATTTGGTGAACATTGTTTTGTCCTACTAATTTCGGCGGTTCTTGAACTCACCATAGTGTGGACTGTGATGCAACAGTTTGTTTACATGTAAAATCTTCAACTACTTTTTGTAGGACTCATTTTGTCCACCAAAAGTTTTATGCTGTGCGTTAATGCACAAAGGTGCGCTTTGTTGATGTTATTGACTTGTTGGAGTGCGAATCAGGCATATTTGGTCAGTGCATGACTGCAAGCTAATCAATGCTAACATGCTATTTAGGCTAGCTGTATGTACATATTGCATCATTATGCCTCATTTGTAGGTATATTTGAGCTCATTTAATATCCTTTACTTTTATCCTCTTTGTATATAAGTTTTGCATGTCTCATGACATATCTGAATGTAATATTGGCTGCATTTTAGATAGTTGTGGGCCATGTTGTTCCAGACCACAGCTAACATAGCTTGCCAAAGATTGTAACAAATCTACTAAAAGAAGATGTTGTTTGTTGTTTTTTTATGTATATATTTGTACCATGAATTGATTAACGTGGACCCCGACTTAAACAAGTTGAAAAACTTATTCGGGTGTTACCATCGACCCCAAAAGGGACAAGCTGTAGAAAATGGATGGATGGATGTACTGTACTGTGCAATCTACTAATAAAAGTTTCAATCAATCCACTCCCTCGCTCTCTCTGTCTCTGCCCCTCCCTCACGAATGCTGCTGCGTGCGCACACCTTCACAATTTGTTTTGTTTTTAACCCCTTCTTAACCCTGGACGTACATTGAAAATACACGCAACCCTAATTCAAAACATTTGAGGCATTTAAGAAACCCCGCCCGAACACTCCCGCAAAAGAGGACATGAACGGGGAAAAGAGGACGTATGATCAGTCTAGTTATTATTGTAAATCCCACATTTGTTATTTCCATGTACATTCTGGGTGTCTCCTTCAGTAAAAAAAATTCCAATTCCAATCTGTTTTTTAAGGCGGTCTGTCATATTAGCATGCAATAAGACATTAGTTCAAGTTAAAGTTAAAGTACCAATGATTGTCACACACACACTAGGCGTGGCAAAATTATTCTCTGCATTTGACCCATCACCCTTGATCACCCCCTGGGAGGTGAGGGGAGCAGTGGGCAGCAGCGGTGGCTGCGCCCGGGAATCATTGTGAAGTTTTGTATTAGGGTTCCTAAACATCTGATATATCGGCCCCCAGGCACATTTGTTTCTCAAAATTTGGCCCCCCGAGTGAAAATAATTGCCCAGGCCTGCATTAGAAGGTGTACCTGATGAGGTGGCTATATGGGTCAACATAAAACAGACAACACGGTAAGTTTGTTGCAGTTTTGACCTACTAAACGGATATCAACCAGTTACCTCAGTGACGCCATCAAATGCCTGATCCACCAGCAGTTTGACATTTAACCGACACGCACAAACAGACACATCTTCATGTGCGCTCCCGCGACTCCGCCCTCCCGTCTATCTAGGACATGGCGGTTGTATAGATAGACGTTCTCTGTGTCTCGGTCCCCAGGACATTTGACTGGGAGACTTCCAAAGAACAGATCGCCCCACTTTCCCGCCACTAAAAGTGGAGCGGCCAAGTTCCCTTCCTCCTCGTTTGACATCAGCACACAAAGCGGCGCGCTGGTCCAACCACGCCTGGCTGGTGTGTTTGCACGGCCCAGGACCGCTGTACTCTTGTCGGACTAAAGGGATCAACCTCTTTAGTACTTCAAGGCCAGTGAGGGAAGTCATGTGGACCGAGGGGAGCGTGAGGAGAAGTCATGCACGTGCTCCTTTTTACGCAAGTTGTGATGTAACAGCCTCTAGAGGGAACGGCGAAGGGGCGGGGTTTGCAGCGGCGTCCCGTGACACCTGAACCAGCTCTTGTTTCAAATCATACAGTAAAACCCATGTCTATGTGGAGAACTCATAAAATCCCAATCCACAGTGTTCTTACTATTACAAGAAACTGCCTGCTTATGTAACAGCCAACACACACTTACAACTGTGACTACTACTATGGGGGAATAATGAACAACAATTCAAAGTGATAATCATGTAATCCTACAAAACCCCATTTGTGGACAAGGAAAGACACAGCCATTGACGCACGTTCAATCGCTTTGTTGACTATGAGTGAACACATTCAAGCAACTCAGTGGCCTTGTGGTTAGAGCGTCCGCCCTGAGATTGGAAGGTCGTGAGTTCAAATCCCGTCCGAGTCATACCAAAGATTATAAAAATAGGACCCATTACCTCCCTGCTCGCCACTCAGCATCAAGGGTTGTAGTTGGGGGTTAAAACACCAAATTATTCCCGAGTGCGGCCACTGCTGCTGCTTACTGCTCCCCTCACCTCCCAGGGGGTGAACATAGGGATGCAGAGGACAAATTTCACCACACCCAGTGTGTGTGTGACAATCGTTGGGACTTTAGCTTTAACATTCAACAGTCGTCATCAGGACGAACATAGCTGAGCTAATGCTAATGATGTCACGCGCCACTTGGCGAAAAGCACCGCCTTTTAAAAAAGGCACGCACTACGCTCTCATGAAACATCTCTCAACTGTATACGCCGGATATTTGAAAGTTAAAAAAAAGCAATGCGTTACTTACTTTCCCTAAAAAGTAATTCCATCCATAATTCAATTACTTCTTTGGGAAAAGTACAGAGTAACTGGATACATTTTCCGAACACAGGTCATTTTTAAAAAATGGTACCCGGATGGATGGGTTTCGTATGTGTGCCACAACTGTAGTAGTGAGTTCCTGTTAAGTGCTAAATAAGCTTCAAAATAAAAGCATGGCAGTACTAACCTGGATTCTACAACAATGACTATGATTGACTGCTCCGTTATCGATTTAAGTAGTTTGAATGTCATTAAAACAGTTAGCTACATCTTTTGACACTTCTTCCACTCCCGTCCTTGCACACTACAGCGCTACAACAAAGATGACATAGAAAAGACGCTGCCAAAGGTGAGCCATGTAAATAAAACCGCCCACAAAACGGCGCATTCTGAAGCGACTGTCAGAAAGCGGCTTGAAGATGATCTGTAAAACAATCTATGCAACATTTTGACCAAATAACCACCATTACATGTTATGTAGACCACAAGGTAATGTATTACATTTAGAAAAATATCATAATATAACCCCTTTAATGCGCCTTATGATCCGGTGCGCATTTTGTATGAAAAAAAACCTGTGCGCCTTAAATTCCGGTGCGCCCTATGGTCCAGAAAATACGGTACTTTGCTTGTTGCTTTGTTGGTGTTTAAAATTGCAACATTTCTCAGAGGGAGTTTGGTTGAATGCTGCTTGAGTGATTGTTTACGTGTGTCGGTGTTTAGTCTGCGACATGACGTCACCTACAACAAAAGGTATCAAAATATGACCGCGTTTGATTCCACGTGAATCAATTCGGTCGGTGCCTATCAAAGTACAGAATTCCGTACCCATCCCAACCCCCGCAGGAAACGATGAGCTGAGACAATACAGTGCAGAGGAGTGAAGCCCATCCAACTATTGACACTCCACAGGCCAATTTCCTGCGACGTGACTTGAAAAAAAAAAAAAGACTAAGCCTACAAAACAAAGTACATCTTTGAATTCATGGCTGTCATAAATGTAAGTTGGCAGCGTCTCACTCGCTCTCTATTTTAATGCACTCTCCAGGTCACCTGCTGCTTTATTATTATGACAGGACGCTGGACGGCCCTCGAGTCGCAGGTTCCCCATCGATTAACCCCAAGTCGCATCGTTGGCCAGGGCCTGTCGCGTCCTGACAGCTGCAGACTACAATATTTTACAGCCCGCTTTGCTGACACATCATTATGTGGTAATCGCATAAGCGAGTATTCTTTTGTCGGCTTGCAGATCAGCTCGACTGTGAATTGAGCGGATCACGATTAAGTCCATGTAGAAGTGCAACAGTAATTTTAAAAATGACGCTATAGATCGAGGCAAGTTTTAATGTTTTGAATGGATTGCAGACCCTAATTCAGGGGTGTCCAAACTTTTTCCACTGAGGGCCGCACACTGAAAAATCAAAGCAAGCGGGGGCCATTTTGATATTTTTTTTAGTTTAAAAACCAATACAAGTATAAAAAATATACATTAAGGCCTCCACTCAGGCTTGATCCCGGGGACTCCAAAGGGTTTTGGTCCAAAAAATATTTAAAATGTGTCATTATTCAGTATTATTATCTCTAGATCAACATTAGGTCTATCTGTCAATATAACGTTTTTAAAGATTTATGTTGCTCTTTTTGTCAAAGAAAACCCTGTTTTTTATGGAAAAAACACAAAATATGCAATATTTTCACCCAACAAAATTTTTAAGAGGAATATTTCAGATTATATAATAATTGGAGCCTTAAAAAGGGCAATAACTCATAACACCATTGATTTTAATTAATTCTTATTTTTTGAGCAATGAAACTTAAAAACAAATCACACAAAAATTATTGGGGAACCAAAAGGGTCCTACATTAAAGTGTTAAAAAATAAATTATACATTTTTTTTACTGTTTACTTTTAACACAATAATCAATTATACGTTGTATTGTTGTTTATGTTTTTTGTTTGTTTGTTTTAGGCCCTTCTTTAAAAAAAAAGCTACATTTTTTTATATGGCAAACACAAAATATGCAACATTTTCCCAAAAAAATATCTCAAAGTGCGATATTTAATGTGACGTAATTGGAGCCTTGGATAGGTCAATAATTCATAATAACATTGATTTTGATTAATTATTATTTTTTAAAGAAAGAAACAGCCTGCATGGCAGCTTTGTGTTATTAGAGTAAACATTGCAACATTTTCTTGTTACATTTCACCTGTTTGGTCTTTCATACCACTTTTGCCGTACATACATACTTTTTTTTTTTTTTTTTTTTAAATCGTATTTTAAAATGGGCCGTGGGGCCATTAAAAAATGACCTGCGGGCCGCAAATGGCCCCCGGGCCACACTTTGGACATCCCTGCCCTAATCAGTAATGCTTTGCACGCGAACACAACACGATACATGACTGATGTTAGAGCTGGCTTGTAGAAAATATAACTGTACTGTAGTGATGGGCAACTGACGCCTCAGTGAGTGTGTGCCACACTCACTGGTTGCATTGAACCTTTGTTGACATTGTGGGCAAAAATTTGTAATTCAAATTTGTCCACACTAGTCGGTGACGTCATCGCTACTGCTTTTTCTGGACAGTACGCAGTAGGGTTGTACGGTATACCGGTATTAGTATAGTACCGCGATACTAATGAATAATTTTCGGTACTATACCGCCTCTGAAAAGTACCGGTCCCGCACCCCCCCGCGCCCGCGTCGTCGTCACGTCAGTCATTGCTGGTTTTACGAGCAAAGGAGCATGTTCGGCAGCGCACAATCACGGAGTACTTACAAGCAGACACAGTGTGTAGACAGAAAAGGGACAATGGAAGCATTTTGGCTTAAAAAATGAAATTATAACACTGAAACGCCCTCAGGAAGAGGTGCTTTAAGACATAGCTAGCTAGCGGCTAATGTCCATCCGCCGTCTGCAGTTTTTAGCTACTTCTAAATCACTAATCCTCGCTTCCATGGCGACAAATAAAGTAAGTTTCTTACAAGTATCATCCCTGCAGGACAAGGAATAGCTAAACATGCTTCACTACACACCGCAGCTCACTGGCGTCAAAATGTAAACAAACGCCATTGGTGGATCTACACCTAACATCCACTGTAATGATACCAAGTACAGGCACGTATCTAGTTGATACTACTATGATTACGTCGATATTTTTTGGCATCAAAAAAACTTTCTTTCGTTAAAATTCATATTATGTTTATGAACTCAGCAAATATGTCCCTGGATACGTGAGGACTTTGAATATGACCAATGTATGATCCTGTAACTACTTGGTATCGGATTGATACCCAAATTTGTGGTATCATCCAAAACTCATGTAAAGTATCAAACAACAGAAGAATAAATGATTATTACATTTTAACAGAAGTGTAGATAGAACATGATAAAAGAGAAAGTAAGCAGATATTAACAGTAAATGAACAAGTAGATTAATAATTCATTTTCTACCACTTGTCCTTAATTAATAATTTTGACAAAATAATTTAATGATAAATGACACAATATGTTACTGCATATGTCAGCAGACTAATTAGGAGCCTGTTTGTTTACTTACTACTAAAAGACAAGCTGTCCATTATGTTCAATATTTTATTTAAGGACTAAATTGTAATAAGAAACATATGTTTAATGTAATCTAAGATTTGTTGTTAAAATAAAGACAATGATGCAAATTTTTTGTGGTCCCCTTTATTTACAAAAGTACCGAAAAGTATCGAAATAATTTTGGTACCGGTACAACACTAGTACGCAGTAAAGCAGACCTTTGTTTTTATGGGAGGACGTCTGTAACGTGGGAGCATTTAAAGCGGCGGCATTTTGGACATTTGAAGGATGCCATCTGTGACGCTCCTCGGCAAGGTAGTTAGCGTGTTAGACTACTCTCTAACAACGTAGAGAGTTTTGTGAAAAATGGATTTAACTATAATTTTAGCCAAAGTCCACCTGCTAAACTTAACTAGATATACATATGTACACTATATACAGTGGAACCTCAATTTACAAACCTCTCTATTTGCTAACTTTTAAATGAACAAACATTTAGATGGAGTCAAATATGTCTCCGTGTGCGAACCATGCCTCTGTGTACGAACGCTTCATTCATTCATTTTGTGTTCCGCCTGCAGGCAAAAAGCAGGGCGCAGCATTTTTGGGGAGGCGGAGCATTACACGTCACTTCCTGCGCATTACGGTACACTATTAGTCACTTTTACAGCGCTTCAGCGTGTGTGCCTTTTCTGTGGTTTTTCACCTTTTAACAAATTTTGTCCATTTTGCTAACTTGATGAGTCCCAAAAAGACAATAGACCAGGGTGGAAAGGAGGAGGCAATCACTGTGGAGTTAAAACAAACAAAAAAAAAGACTATTTGCAAGGAGTAAATTAACGGCGCTCACACGTATGGAGGAATCAACAAAGCAGGCTTTGTATCGCAGCAAGTTTTAATTGTGATAAGACCGGACTTTTCTGGAAAAATATGCCAGAGCAGACTTATTTCACAGCGGAGGGGAAGAACTCTCTCTCGCTCAACACCCCTCCTCCCCCATGGGTTCTTCCATTCTGTTTGCGACAATAATGTAAGTGGATTTTACTTTTGTTAAATGTTAATTATTGGAGCAATGTAGATTTTCATGATTTCTGATCATTTGTGAGGTCACCAAAGGGACTTCTGTGTGTGTGCGCGTGTTGTTTTGGCTTCTTAATAAACAATCGCCTCCTTGTTATGTTTGTTTGATATAGAGTACTGTGTAGCACTATGTTGTGTTCATAGTGTGCAATACTTCACTAAAATATGGACTTTTGTCGAGGCTGGAGCCAATTATTCATAAATAACATTGTTTCTTGTGGAGAAATATGCTTTACTATACGAACTCTGTTCAATAACCAATAAAGGGAGGTTCTGTATTTTATATACCGGTGTGCATCTTTTTAAACACATCATCACAAAATGCTCTTTTATTCTTGAGGAAGTTAGCTTTGGCGTTTTTTTAGTTTGTTATTATTGCTTCTATTTTGTTGTTCTTAGTTTACATGAAAAAAATATATTTTTTTTTAATCACTTTTCCTGCCCTGGCTTTAAAATGGACAACATTTCAATTGAGCTAATAATTTTGTAACAGTCTAATGAGCAGCACAGTTGCAGTATAAAAAAATGTTTCTGAATTAAAGTTCATTTTTGGCATCTTTAAGTCCATTCATTTAAGTCCTAATTGTTGGCACATTCATTAAAAAAATCTCAAGATGAATTCAAAAGGTTAGAGCCACTGGATATACTTAATTTTTGATTAGTCGACTTATCGCTAAGAATATCGGTATGAATATTTTTGATTGTGCCCTAATTTACACTGCGTTGATATTATGTTAGTGTTTCATAACAGCGCCATCTGTTGGATTTAAAAAGTCCCTACAGTACATTTGAGCTGCAAAAAAATGAATAGTTAGCAAATGTAATTGTTTTTTCATATCATCAAAAAGCCAAATAATGAACAGGAAAAAATAACATTTAACCCTTTCCTGCAATGAGAACAACGATCCAGACTTCTACATTTTTCCTTTTTCTTAGTTCCATTTAGATTGATGATAGCCATTAAAAAAAGATGTCAAAGTCGCACGCCACTACTCTGACTTCTTTCAGTCACAGCTGTCCCTCAATAGCCGAAAGATGCACTTCCTGGTAAACACAGTTTTGCGCTTCACAGTCCAACGACACAAAAATTGTATCAGTCACATGTTTTTTTTCTTAAAGTGACACACGCACAGAGGTATCAAGAAACACGGTATCACTCCTTGTGTTTCATAACACATCCCTGCTTCAGCATCGTTTGACCCATGCAGAATATTACAATTCCATGCAGCTTATATAGTCGGGCATCCATCTGGACACCTATGACTGAAATATTTTGAAGCAGGCAATGTTTTGTTTCTTTGCTCTTTACAAGAATGTCTGGAAAACTACAGAAGGGGTTTCTTGGTAAAACGCAATAACGGATTCGGGATTTGTTCAAGTAGTGATTCATTTTCAGGACACAACGCATTGCATTGCATTGCCTGTAATGGAAAAGTTGCCCCCACTAAGATGGCCGCCATGTAGGCTTATATTGACTGCTCCAGCACGTACTTCTATCTATGTTTCCTGCTGTTTCTGTGCCTCTGCTCAGAGCGCTGGTTCCCGCACCTGCTTCTGGTTGTCAATCAGGAGGCTTCTTAGGCCCTGCGTCGTCCATCTGGTTGTTTATGCGCGGGCTGTTATCCTACCGCCAAATGTTTTAATCTCATGTGGTCCACACTAGTGCTCCCTCAGTTTTCCCCAATAAAAGTACTTTTTACCTGCAGATCTGTTATGACTTGTCATGACCGGTTTGGACTTTGTCTAAAAAAAAAAAAAATCGATACCCATCTGAATCGCGATTATTATTCATCCCGATACAAAATCTATACATAATTTTTTTAAATAGATTAAAAAAAAAAGTTTTGTAAAACAATACATTTTTAAAAATACGTTTTTAGGCCATCTCCCTGCAATCAGAAGGCGCTTTTCTAACCTGTAACCGGTTTCAAAAATATTTTATTATAATTATTTTACTAAATACATTGCAAGAATCTGTTTAAATTGAGAATCGGGTTGAAATGAGAATCGATTCTGAATTAAATAGTCACCCCAAGAATTGGATTTGAAATCGTTCGATGTCCAAAGATTCAAACCCCTATTATTTATGTTCCTGTGCCTGTTGCATACATGTTTTTCTGTTCACAAATAAATGTTTACCTGCACTTTGCCTGCCATCTCTGCATCCTGGGGTTAAGACCAACACGTTCCAAGCTTTGCAACACTGGAACGCAACAATGTCATGTCTTAAGTAAACAACCCGTTTATGTCTACTTTCGTTCTTGTCTACTTTCGTCTACCTGTGCCCGCCTAAGTCGATATAAATCTTGGCGTACAGTCGAATAAAAATCTTTGATCATCACCTGTTCCCCGCATGTGATGGTTACTTTCGATTTACGCTATGTTGACACCCGCTTATGTCGACGTCACTAAACCAGGCTTTTAACATAAACATTTATTTGCTAAACTCAGATTATTAATTATGTTCCTCTGCTTAGTATTATTTCCTTTCAAGTGCTCTTAATTTCAGTGCCTGCACTTCCTGTTTGTCACCAGCTCTCCGGTCTGAGCGCTGGCTTCCTCACCTGTCCCCGATTGGCAATCAGGACCCACTTGTTCCTGGTTGCCAATCAGGATGCTCTACATGCCAATCATAGTCATTGTTGCAGCACAGCTTTCCCTATAATTGCTTGATCGTGTTTTGCCTTTTTGTACACTTTCCTGTTGCATTATTTTTTTTTGCTCACAAATAAATGTTTACCTGCACTTCGCCTGCCGTCTCTGCATCCTGGGGTTAAGACCAACAGGTTCCTAGCTCTGCTACATTGGAACGTATCAATGTTTTCTCTTGTCTTAAGTCAATAACCCGTTTATGTCGACCAACTCAACGAGTCGTTGTCTACTTTCGTCTACCGATTAAGTCGATATAAATCTTGGCGGGCAGTCGGATGAAAATCTTTGACCATCACCTGTTCCCCGCTTGTGATGGTTAGTTTCGATTTCTGCTATGTTGACACCCGCTTATGTCGACGTTACTAAACCAGGCTTTTAACATAAACAGTTATTTGCTAAACTCAGATTATGATTTATGTTCCTCTGCTTAGTATTATTTCCTTTCCAGTGCTATTAATTTCAGTGCCTGCACTTCCTGTTTGTCAACAGCTCTCCGGTCTGAGCGTTGGCTTCCTCACCTGTCCCCGATTGGCAATCAGGACCCACTTGTTCCTGGTTGCCAATCAGGATGCTTTACATTCCAATCATAGTCATTGTTGCAGCACAGCTTTCCCTATAATTGCTTGATCGGTTTTTGCCTTTTTGTGCACTTGCCTGTTGCATTATTTTTTTTCTGCTCACAAATAAATGTTTACCTGCACTTCGCCTGCCGTCTCTGCATCCTGGGGTTAAGACCAACACGCGCTAAGCTCTCTGCTACACTGGAACGTAACAATGTTTTTTCATGTCTTAAGTCAACAACCCGTTTATGTCCACCAACTCATCGAGTACTTGTCTACTTTCGTCTACCTGTGCTTAAGTTGATATAAATCTTGGCGTACATCCATCCATCCATTTTCTACCGCTTGTCCCTTTTGGGGTCGCGGGGGGTGCTGGAGCCTATCTCAGCTGCATTCGGGCAGAAGGCGGGGTACATCCTGGACAAGTCGCCACCTAATCGCACAGTCAAATAAAAATCTTTGATCATCACCTGTTCCCCGCATGTGATGGTTAGTTTCGATTCCCGCTATGTTGACACCCACTTATGTCGACGTTACTAAACCAGGCTTTTAACATAAACATTTATTTGCTAAACTCAGATTATTATTTATGTTCCTCTGCTTAGTATTATTTCCTTTCCAGTGCTCTTAATTTCAGTGCCTGCACTTCCTGTTTGTCACCAGCTCTCCGGTCTGAGCGCTGGCTTCCTCACCTGTCCCCAATTGGCAATCAGGACCCACTTGTTCCTGGTTGCCAATCAGGATGCTTTACATGTCAATCATAGTCATTGTTGCAGCACAGCTTTCCCTATAATTGCTTGATCGGTTTTTGCCTTTTTGTGCACTTTCCTGTTGCATTATTTTTTTCTGCTCACAAATAAATGTGTACCTGCACTTCGCTTGCCGTCTCTGCATCCTGGGGTTAAGTCCGACACTACAGTGACACGTTCCAAGCTCTGCTATACTGGAACGTAACAATGTCTTCTCTTGTCTTAAGTCAACAACCCGTTTATGTCGACCGACTCATCGAGGCCTTTGTCTACTTTCTATCTTTGTACTTGTGCCCGCTTACGTCGATATGAATATTGGCGTATAGTCGATTAAAAATCGTTCATCATCAACTGTTCCCCGCATGTGTCCTGGCAAAGTAAATGTGTAAAAAATGGTTTGTTTCGATTTTGGCTATGTTGACACCTGCTTATGTCGACGTCAGTAAGCCAGGCTTTCAACATAAACAGTTATTTGCTAAGCTCAGATTAAAATGGCTGCAATGCAGCAAGTTGAGTGTGCTGCTTGTCCTCCAGAGTGCGAGCATGTGTTGGTTAAAGCGCTCTAATCTCCGTAGAAGCCGCGATGGCGCTGCGTCATCTTGGGAGCCGCGGAGCTGAGATCACATGCAAATAGCCTGATAATTAATTAGCCGCGTTCATCATGGCTGGTCCGTCTCTGCGGGACATGTGCGCCACCTCTTTCCAACACGAGCTGGGATACGCTCGCCGCCCAGGCGAGGGCCGAGTGGGACTTTTTGTTGGCGAGCTCCCCCGTAAATGAACAACAATGGGCGTCGCTGCAGGGGAGGAGGCCGCATGAACATATGAAGCGCTGTGAAATATTAAACGCTGGATTATGCTCCGCCGCTGCAGGCGCCAAATGGGAGCTTGAACGCGTGACAACGTCCCGCTGGCCCGATTTATTTATTTATTTATTTCTCCCGTAAAAGCGAATGATCCAATTTGCAGGTGCGGTCACGCTTACGGGAGCAGGCTGACTTTGAAGGCCCGTCAGGAGAGTTGGTCTTGAAGGAACATAGTTAATACTAAAACGGCCTTCTTTCATCTCCGTAATATCGCTAAAATTCGTTCCATCTTGTCCACTAGCGACGCTGAGATCATTATTCATGCGTTCGTTACGTCTCGTCTCGATTACTGTAACGTATTATTTTCGGGCCTCCCTATGTCTAGCATTAAAAGATTACAGTTGGTACAAAATGCGGCTGCAAGGCTTTTGACAAAAACAAGAAAGTTTGATCATATTACGCCTATACTGGCTCACTTGCACTGGCTTCCTGTGCACTTAAGATGCGACTTTAAGGTTTTACTACTTACGTATAAAATATTACACGGTTTAGCTCCAGCCTATCTCGCCGATTGTATTGTACCATATGTCCCGACAAGAAATCTGCGTTCAAAGAACTCCGGCTTATTAGTGATTCCCAGAGCCAAAAAAAAGTCTGCGGGCTATAGAGCGTTTTCTATTCGGGCTCCAGTACTCTGGAATGCCCTCCCGGTAACAGTTAGAGATGCTACCTCAGTAGAAGCATTTAAGTCCCATCTTAAAACTCATTTGTATAATCTAGCCTTTAAATAGACCCCCCCTTTTTTAGACCAGTTGATCTGCCGTTTCTTTTCTTCTCTCCTCTTCTCCCCTGTCCCTTGCGAGGGGGAGTCGCATAGGTCCGGTGGCCATGGATGAAGTGCTGGCTGTCCAGAGCCGGGACCCCGGGTGGACCACTAGCCTGTGCATCGGTTGGGGACATCTCTGCGCTGCTGACCCGTCTCCGCTCGGGATGGTTTCCTGTTGGCCCCGCTGTGGACTGGACTCCCGCTGATGTGTTGGATCCACTGTGGACTGGACTTTCACAATGTTATGTCAGACCCACTCGACATCCGTTGCTTTCGGTCTCCCCTAGAGGGGGGGGGTTACCCACATATGCGGTCCTCTCCAAGGTTTCTCATAGTCATTCACCGACGTCCCACTGGGGTGAGTTTTTCCTTGCCCGTATGTGGGCTCTGTACCGAGGATGTCGTTGTGGCTTGTACAGCCCTTTGAGACACTTGTGATTTAGGGCTATATAAATAAACATTGATTGATTGATTGAACCCGCTTACCTCCACACCACCGATGTCAACACAAGCGGTTGTCGACATAACCCAAACTGACCATTGCTTGTAACATTGTCCAAACCTAAAGAGAATGTGTGATAGTAAAATATTTTTTTTCAGAATTACCGTATTTTCCGGACTATAAGGCGCTCTTAAAATCATTTTTTTCCCCTCAAAACTCAACAGTGCGCCTTATAACCCGGTGCGCCTATTGTAAGGAATCATTTTGGTTGAGCATACCCACCTTGAAGCTATTTTATTGGGTACAAGGTGTAATGATACATGTGACCAGTAGATGGCTAATGGATTGCTAATAATCAAATGTAAACAATCAAATGCAGATACTTTTTCTTATGCCTTCTGATCGCTCTCTCTCTCTCTGTCTGTCTGTCTGTCCATATCCTACCCCCCCTCCACACCCCTTATTGTAAATAATGTAAATAATTCAATGTGATTATCTTGTGTGATGACTGTATTATGATGATAGTATATATCTGATAGTATATATCTGTATCATGAATCAATTTAAGTGGACCCCGACTTAAACAAGTTGAAAAACTTATTCGGGTGTTACCATTTAGTGGTCAGTTGTACGGAATATGTACTTCACTGTGCAACCTACTAATAAAAGTCTCAATCAATCAATCAATGGCAGTCAAACATAAAGAGAGGCTGCACTATGATGGCAATATGACTCAAGCAAACAACACCAACATTTTATATGTTCCATTGAAAATATAGAACATTACACACGGCGCTCATAAATCTATCAAAATGTTTTAGTACGACTTTGGTAAGCTATGAAGCCGCACCACTTAAAGGATTGTCGGCGCATTAAACATACAAGTCTTATTATGGTGTGTGTAAAAGGTAAGACATTATCTGGCGTTTTGTTTCGCAATATTATGCAAAAGCAACTTTTCTTACCTTCTGGTACCTGCTGATCTGTATTTGGGATCTGTGTAAATCCTGAAAAATTCTGCGCGTCCGCCTTTGTCGTCCGTGCCGACACCGTAGTCGAAAAGCTTCTTCTTTTTCTCGATCTTCTTGTTATGGGACATTCATCCTCTGCTGTTACCATTTCTAATATAAAGTAGTGTAAAGTTCTTACTTATATCTGTCAGTAAACTCGCCATGAAAGCGCTAAAACATACCGGTGTAGTGAGTTTACTGTCAGAAAAATTGTATGTAAATTATCAAAAAACTTTCCGTTCTCTGAGTTTCCAGTGAACACATGAGAGCGGTCTTTGTTGCACCAAGCAAAAGCTTGGAAAATTCCATTGTGTACGATGGGAGGAGACGGGAGAAGGTTGTCTATTGTGATCCAAGACTTGCCCAAGCTGAATCCAGGACCAGCCCAAGCCCGAGGCATTTTTCTTTTGTGTTAATGTGACTGAAAACAATGACTGTTTACATACTCCCCATTCCTTTAGAAACAGCTGTTGTTATGTAAACAGGGAAAGTCCAAATAAAAAGAGGTGGCGTACAAGCTTTCACCAGAGCGTGCTAAGACACTGTAAGAGGTTACAGGTCGACGGCGTCTCTCCTCAATTGAGTCCAAATTTAATTCTGTCTCTGTTTGATTCTTTGCTTCTTGTCTTGTTTAATAGATGTCATCAGTGTTTGAACCTGACATTTACATTATTCACCCAAGGAACTTTAGTTATTAGAGAGTTCAGGTCGGACGGTTTTTCACGGGACACATTTCCGGTGTGGTTGTTTCCGGATGAGGAGATGCTGCTCCGTTATTGATTTAAGTAAAGTCTGAATGTCATTAAAACAGTTAGCTCCATCTTTTGACACTTCTTCCACTCCCGTCCTTGCACGCTACACTGCTACAACAAAGATGACGGGGAGAAGACGCTGTGAGCCACGTAAATAAGACCGCCCACAAAACGGCGCATCCTGAAGCGACTGTCAAAAAGCGGCTTGAAGATGATCTGTAAAACATCATCTATGCAACATTTTGACCAAAGAACCCCCATAACATGTTATGTAGACCACAAGGAAGTGTTTTACATTTAGAAAAAAAATATGACTCCTTTGATGCGCCGTAAAATCCAGTGCGCCTAATATATGAAATAAGATTAAAAAATAGACCATTCCTCGGCAGTGCGCTTTATAACCGGTGCGCCCTATGGTCTGGAAAATACGGTATGCATAATGTACGGTGATTCTGGGGTTGGCATATAGGGGGCGGCGGTGTTTGCCTGCAAGTTACAGGCAGTCAGAGAGAAGAAGCGTCGGCGAGCGTCTTGATATAAAACACCAATGTCAAACCCAAAGCCCGGGGGCCAGATCTGGCCCACCACATCATTCTATGTGGCCCGCAATAGCCTGGACATATGCCTCAATAAAATACTTCATTTTTCTAGCTCTATTTTGACAGAAAAAAATACATGTACTACATGCAGTTGCATATCTTTTCAACTGTATTATTTAATAATGCTACAAATATCATGATACATTCCAATATCTCATTAAATATCTGCTTGACTTATGATTTCAAACCAAGTTATCCATCAATTGTATTGTACACAAAATTAGGAGGTAAAAAAGCTCAGTCACCAGAATTTCATCATAAAAAAAAACAACAACGGTCCCGTTTTTCCATTTCCAGTAATACGCTGTAAAAACAACCATAGATTTTACAGTTAAAAAAAAAAAAAGGTAGTTCATTTGTTAGAATTTTACTGCAAAAAAAAACAAAACAGTGCTATCATTTTTCTATTTACATGCTGTAAAAAAGAAAAATAACCTGTTAATTTTAAGGTAAAATTCTGACGACTGAGCTGCCGACTTTATTACTGCAAAATTGCAGATTTTTCTTTTTTTACAGTGTACTAGGGTTGTACAGTATACCAGTATTAGTATAGTAGCGCGATAGTAATGAATCATATTCGGTACTATACCACCTCTAAAAAGTATATTTTAGCATCACAAAATCTTCTTTTTTTTTTTTTTTTTAATTTATATTATGTTTACAAACTCAGGAAATATGTACCTGGACACATGAGGACTTTGAATATGACCAATGTATGATCCTGTAACTACTTGGTATCGGATTGATACCCAAATTTGTGGTTTCATCTAAAACTAATGTAACGTATCAAACAACAGAAGAATAAGTGATTATTACATTTTAACAGAAGTGTAGACAGAACATGTTAAAAGAGAAAATAAGCAGATATTAACAGTAAATGAACACGTATATTAATAATTCATTTTCTACCACTTACCCTTAATAGTTTTGATAAAATAATAGAATGGAAAATGACAATATGTTACTGCATACCTCAGCAGACTAATTAGGAGCCTTTGTTTGTTTACTTACTACTAAAAGACAAGTTGTCTAGCATGTTTTTCAATATACTTTTTTTGTTTGTTTTTTGTTTATCGTTTACAAAGTCAGGGAGTAAGTCTCTGAATAAAGGAAGACTGAGGGAAAAACCCAAAATATTTAAATGAGAGCTAATATTTTTTACTTATTGTGCACTTGGCACTTTATTTTGTAGAAAGAAAAAAAAGAAAAATTGTATGTAGCATTCAATACCACACATTTAATAACGATACTGGCAAATTCTAAATGTAATAAGATATGCTTTGTAAAAATGTTTAGTTACAGTGGGTCCGAGTTAGTCGTTGCTTCATCCCTCACTTAAACGTGAGTGACAAATACACTAAAGACTTGGTAAATCCGAAAGAGAAAGATATGATACAGTATTTTCTGCTCACAGATGCTACCTGGTGGTTGTTTGAGCACACTGCAGCTATCCCCGTATAGTCCCGCTCCTTAGTGCTTCAGTCACACGCAGAATTCTCACAGGAATGATGCAAAATACAACCTTAGCTACTGCACTTGCTATAAAACAGGTCTATAATTATTGTTAAAGTATCGGATCGGGACTCGAAATCGGATTGGGATCAGAGGCCAAATACGTTGATCCGAACATCCCTATTATTGTAATAGTGATTTTTTTTTGGTTATTTAAGCCATTTCTATGCTAGAAACTGCTTAATTTAAGTCAAATATACATAAAATATGCTTTGAAAAAACGTCAAGCTAGAAATTACCTGGATGTTGAATCCAGGATAATGGTGCCAATGCTACATTTTCCTCATGGGTGTAGTTGGCATGACCTCAAGATGCAGAAACGGGAATTGGCATGCATGTAAGAGTATATTAAATTACCAAAAAACACAAAGCGCACATGAGGCATAGACTGGCGTAAGTGAAAGCAAAAGCTTGAATGTCCTTGGCTTGAGCAGAGAACCAGCGACCGATTAACCTCCATCAGAAATCAAGGATCCAATTACACACTGGCAGATAAACCCTCTTGATTGGTGACCACAGGCAGGTGAGTGCACTGATCACTAATCAAGAGCAGGTGGCGAGAACAGCGGCCAAAAGCAGTGGTGAAGTCCCTGCAAGACAAACTAAAAAAAAAAGGAAGTGGAACCAAAATAAGAGCGCTGGGCAGGAAGTAACTGCAGAAATAAGGAAATACAAAAGAAAGTCAGACCCGGCGTTTGAACCAATACTTGCACTCAACAATACCAATTTTCAGTACTTTTGTCATGTCAATAAATATTAATTGTTTTTGACAATATATATATATATTTTTGCACTGCTGTCCAGTTGTTATATCTTGTTTTATTATCACATTTCTGAGTCTCAATTGCAGTTGTTAGATAGTACACTGCAAAAAGACAGTGTTCAAAAACAAGAAAAAAAATACAAAAATTAGGGGTATTTTATTTGAACTAAGCAAAATTATCTGCCAATAGAACAATACAATTTGGCTTGTCAAGACTTTCCAAAACAAGTCAAATTAGCTAACCTCAACAAACCCAAAAATACCTTAAAATAAGTATATTCTCACTAATAACTGTACTACTATATGAGTACGTATTTTCTATTGTTTCATTGAAAATAAAACAGCAAAGTTTATTTGGCTGTCATCTGTTTTAATCATGAGACACAATTGTGTCAAAGTCATGATTTTTTTTTCATGCTTGAAATAAGGAATTATTACTTTAAAAAAGTAGTTTTATACTTGTGAGTGTTGATGACACAGCTTTGCAACAGTTGATATTCTAGTTTTAAGCACGTTTTACTCAATATAGGTCATAAAATCTCAGCAACAAGCTGTAATATCTTACTGAGATCATTTAGGACCAAAACCCTTAAAACAAGTAAAAGACTAACATCAAATCTGCTTAGTGAGAAGAATTATCTTATCAGACAGAAAATAAGCAAATATCACCCTTATTTGAGATATTTAATCTTACTTACATTTCAGTTTTTGCAGTGTAGTGTATAGTTTATGTTGTGTTGACTAGTCAGTTCAGTCTTTGCTGTTTGGTCTTTTGTTGCCCTAAAAAGTGTTAATACTGTAAGTATTGTACTTATTATGCATCAGCTGTTTAATTGTAACGTGCACCTTAGTTGTAGTTTTCATTAACAAATTTGGAGGTGTTGAAATCGCCATGTAAAATCGCTAAAGCTAATCAGTCGAATGTCAATAGCAGAGCCAATGTACATTAGCATCTAGCTAGCACATTTTTTTGGAAAAAGTGGAGCCTTACTTGAATTACACTGGAGCGTTTTTTTTTTAGTTTATTTCTTCTTTGGCATTGACATTTGGCTGACATTTGGCATTGACATTTGGCTGAGTCCACTCTCAGTGCTGCTGGAGTGATCGCCAAGGAGTCGGTAACCGGGCGTGACGTTACGCACAACCCAGGTAACGAAACATGGCAGCGTTGGGTTTTATGTAAATCGGTGCCCAGTAGGACCGGCAGGATTCGGTCGGTGCCAAAAAAGTAGGGTCATAACAGCCATGCTTTTACTCTGAAGTTTACTTTGCAGTGAACAGGAAGTCACTGTGTGCATTGTTTAATGCTGTGTGACTAAACAGCTGTTATGTTGATGTTTCACGCTGCTTAGTGATAATGATGAAGCTGAAAACACACGTCAACATAAACAGACCATTTTTTATAGAAGCAATCTTTTTGCTGTAAAGTTTATGTCGACAAAAGCGGTCAACATCAACAGACCATTTTTTATAGAAGCAACCTTTTTGCTGTAAAGTTTATGTCGACAAAAGCGGTCAACATCAACTTAAGCGGGCACTTTTTAGTAATAAGAAGAACATGGTGGAATGGGACTTGAGTTGTTTGACATGGTGGGGTTGTCGACAGAAGCGGTTTTCCGACTACAATGAAAGGTTAACACCAGGGGTGTCCCAAGTGCAGCATATTCTAAAAATTATATATAAAAAAAAAAAAACATAAAAAGAGGAATAAAAGTGCAGACAGGTGAAGCTGTCATTGTCATTGCTCAGAGAATAATAATGAATTAAAAGCAATGTTGTGGTGAATTATTGACCGATAAGACTCAAATTATTTCACATCAAATATTCCTCTTTGAAATATTTTTTGGGGAAAATATTGCATATTTTGTATTTTTGCCATAAAAAAATTATTTTTATGGCGTAAATGAAAAACAAAATTGTTTAATTATTTTATATTGATAAACGACCTGAAGTTGATCTATAGATTTAATATTGAATAATACAATAAAAAAAATAAAAAATATGACTTATTTTTTAAATTTTAATGACTTAGACCAGGGGTCGGCAACCCAAAATGTTGAAAGAGCCATATTGGACCAAAAATATGAAAATAAAATCTGTCTGGAGCCGCAAAAAATGAAAAGCCGTATATTAGTCTTATAATGAAGGCAACACATGATGTAAGTGTCTATATTAGCTATAATAGCCTACTATCAAAATGACTATATGTGTCGCAGGCTGAAGCAAATCTTCATTGACAGAAATTTAATATTTATTCTACACATTTTTACAACATTAGAAACCATTAGTAAATCAGAGGCTACTCAGAAGGTGAGATAACTCCTGGAAATTACTGGCTTTTAATGGCCAAAAGGTAAAGATGTGTGTGTCCAAGTTAAAGGAAACGGCAGGGTGTCTTCTTTTAATAAATTAATTACAATCTTTGGCAAGCTAGGTAATGTTTGCTGTTGTCTGGAACAACATGGTACACAAACAACTATCTGCAATGCAGCCAATATTGTATACAGATAACGTGTCATGAGACATGCAAAACTAAATTATATACAAAGAAGATAAAAGTAAAGGATATTAAATGAGTTCAAATATACCTACAAACGAGGCATAATGATGTACTCCTGAAGGAATCAATAAAGTACTATCCATCTATCTATATGTACAAGCAGCTAGCCTAAATAGCATGTTAGCATTGATTAGCTTGCAGTCATGCACTGACCAAATATGCCTGATTAGCACTCCAACAAGTCAATAACATCAACAAAGCGCACCTTTGTGCGTTCACGAACAGCATAAAAGTTTTGTTGGACAAATTGAGACAAAGGAGTGGAAGATTTTACATGTGAACAAACTGTTGCGTCACAGTCCACTCTATGGTGAGTTCAAGAACCGCTGAAATTAGTAGGACAAAACAATGTTCACCAAATACTCTCATCGGTGACGTATACACACAAACATATTAAACAGTGGGCTTTCTAACAATTGGGAAGGTTTGTGTCATGTTTGTCCTCAAGCAAAAAACATACTAAAACAAAAAAATTATTTTCCCCCCATGTTTTTCTCCAGGGAGCCACTAGGGACGCATGAGGCTCGAGAGCCGCGGGTTGCTGATCCCCAACTTAGACCCCTCCTGGGTGCCTCGCACCAAAATTGAGAGTCTATATGAATCTATATATTTTATTGGTTTTGACAATTAGAAATATCAAAATGGCCCCCGGCATGCTTTGATTTTTTTCAGTGTGCGGCCCTCAGTGGAAAAAGTTTGGACACCCCTGGTTTACACTAAGCAGTGTGAAGGAGGAAGTTATATTTAGCTTTGGATGGTTGCTGAATCAGCACATTTGTGCCTCCACGTTTCAGGACTTGTTAATCCCAAAGATCTGACGTCAGAATCCTCACGAGAAGACAATCATCTCAGGGGAAAGTAAAAAAAAAAAACTTACTGGGAGTCCGTCGGCCATGTTTGCTGTCAGGCTGCAACCTCGTGACAGTCGGCCATTGCTGACGGTTTTAATCGGGTTCCATGAGGGACGATCGATACGCAAGCACATCAAACCTTCTCCCCTTCCATTATGCTGAAAGCCCTTCTTCACCATGGACTTTAACACGTTGCTTCAGTCAGGAACACAACGTGCCAAAACCAGAAGAGAAACGATGAGTCACGTAATGACATCCAACACAAAAACACAAAGTCCGTCGCCGCGGAACATTTTTATTGTCCTGACTGCAAACCTTTCTAATATCTGGCTGTGTTTCACGTCCGGTGGACTCCAAATATTAGTAACGGTACGACATGTCCTGCAAAAGTGCTCGTCATCGACTGTGTATGGGCGGATTTTGGACACCACCTTCATTGGACGTGTGGAGGCGTACCTAATCAAGTGTCTGGTGGGGGCTTGTCACTGGGCAAAAAAGATCACATTCAATAATGGCAAAAGAGCAAAAAGGTATAAAGTAACTACAAAAAGTTGAAATGTTGATGCTAAAAACTAGGTGTGGAGGGGGGCGTGGCCTGCGGGCCTGCAGCAAAGCGGGGTGTGCCAGGACCGGCCTCGAAGTCAGCGACAGGTGCGTAGATGGCCCAGGTGGGCCTTATTATCTAATCACCTCTCCTCCCCAGTAGCTGGGGAGGAGAGGTAGGGGGAGCTGGTGGAGAGCGAGAGCAAGACGGACAGTCACAAAAAGACGATTGCTGAAAAGCAACAGAGAGACTTTATTGAAAAAATAAAACTGTATTGTGCACCTGAACTGGGCTCTCATGTCGGTACTTGGTGGTCTGAAGAACCCCCTGGAGGGCAACCTCCACACTAGGAATGCATGATGTTTTGTTATTTTAAGCCAATACCGATATGACTTCTTGACGACTTCTTTTTTTCCAAAATGGGGTCCCAGGGACCCCATCAAGTCATAAAAATGGGGTCCCACAGTAAATTTTTGGGGTCCCACTTTCTTGTAAGCGATTTGAAAACAAATGATAAATGTCTGCATTATCCTGTTATATCTCACATTCTATATTGTGTTTTGGAAAAAGGTTGTCATAAACATTACTTAATTCATAAAAATAAAAAAAATACAAAAGAAAATAAATTTTTATGCATATGAAAATGTATTCAGTTATAAACATCCCTTCACTTTTTTCTTTCCTTCATGGATCTAAACTTTACCGCTGCTGGTATTTTTGGCCAAAGTAAGACAAAGAAAACAATCTGAAGTTGTCTGTTTTTTAGTTTTAATGCCATGATTTTAATAGTCCGGCCCGCGTGTGCACAAATTTTCCTCCATGTGGCCTCTGAGCTAAAATTTGTTTTTGACACCCCTGATATATATGAACAAAATGACATTTGTCAGCTGTTAGCATATATTACCTCAATCAAACATGGTGGAAATGTCTGTTACAAGATACTGCAGTAGTAAACAGTAGGGATGTGGTACTCGGCATGATCCTGCACGGGACAATCTGCTTAAATGAAAAAAAAAAAAAATTGGATTAGAGATGTCCGATAATGCCTTTTTGCCGATATCCCGATATTGTCCAACTCTTAATTACCGATTCCGATATCAACCGATACCAATATATACAGTCGTGGAATTAACACATTATTATGCCTAATTTTGTTGTGATGCCCCGCTGGATGCATTAAACAATGTAACAAGGTTTTCCAAAATAAATCAACTCAAGTTATGGAAAAAAATGCCAACATGGCACAGCCATTTTTATTATTGAAGTCACAAAGGGCATTCTTTTTTTTTTAACATGCCTTAAAACAGCAGCTTGGAATTTGGGACATGCTCTCCCTGAGAGAGCATGAGGAGGTTGAGGTGGGCGGGTTGGGGGGGGGGGGGGGGGGGGGCGAGGTTGAGGTGGGGGGAGGTAGGGTGTGTATATTGTAGCGTCCCGGAAGAGTTAGTGCTGCAAGGGGTTCTGGGTATTTGTTCTGTTGTGTTTATGTTGGTGCGGATGTTCTCCCAAAATGTGTTTGTCATTCTTGTTTGGTGTGGGTTCACAGTGTGGCGCATATTTGTAACAGTGTTAAATTTGTTTATACGGCTACCCTCAGTGTGACCTGTATGGCTGTTGACCAAGTATGCGTTGCATTCGCTTGTGTGTGTGAAAAGCCGTAGATATTATGTGACAGGGCCGGCACGCAAAGGCAGTGCCTTTAAGGTTTATTGGCGCTCTGTACTTCTCCCTACGTCCGTGTACACAGCGGCGTTTTAAAAAAGTCATAAATTGTACTTTTTGAAACCGATACCGATAATTTTGAAACCGATAATTTCCGATATAACATTTTAAAGCATTTATCGGCCGATAATATCGGCAGTCTGATATTATCGGACATCCCTAATTGTGATATTAATCGAGATCGGATGATATGACAAAATTAATTTAAAATTGTTTTATTTGTTGCCAAAACTTGTTTTGATGCCAATACAACTTTTTCTGCAATGTCAGTTTTGTTTTTTTTATATACCAAATCTGACCAGCAGTGTTTTGGCGCCACAGAACTGTGCTTTGTTCACAAAACAGTGACCGTAATGTTGCTCTTTAGCTCCCCCGGAAAACAACAAATCTTTTTCATTCCTGCTTCATTCCAGTTCACGTTTACTATTCTTACATACCAAAAATTACTTTCCGGATGGCATTTTCAAGGAAAAACCACAAGAGGCCACGCCCCCTTCCACCATGGACTATAAAAACTGTCATTTAGGAATGCCAACCTTCTGCTGCTGCCTCATCATCATCATCATCCATAATGTTTAACAACACCCACAGGGGCCCACTGCCGGCACTAGCTTGCACAACACACACACACACACACTCTCACCTACACACACACACACAAATACTGCATGACAAGTGCACTGGAGGAGGAAGAGGCAAAAATAACATCTTCATGTCAGAATGCTGGGAAGATCAGCAGGGTTTCACGCTGGGAGTTGGAATAAAACTCTCTGCTCATGTCACAGCCAATCGACACCTCCGATTATTGAATTTTCCAAGAAGAAACGCAATTGAACATAATCAGGTTTTTCTAATCCAGTGATGTACGCCAAAGAATCACTGAATTAAATATTGTTATGTAATGTAATTCATTATCTAAGTACAGTGTTACTGTTCCAACTGTATGTTACAGTGGCCAAAAATAGCAAATATACTTGGTGAATAAAACCGCTGCCTTGTTTTTAATGAATACTTAGGCCTACTGTGCTGCTGTATTTAAATGTCTGTCATTATGGTGTTAAGTGTTTTTTGAGGTGGTACTTGGTGGAAAAAAAACGTTTGAGAACCGCTGCTCTAATCAGTTCCAGGTGCGGCATGGTGTAGTGGGTAGAGCGGCCGTGCCAGAAACCTGAGGGTTGCAGGTTCGATCCCCGCCTCTTGACATCCAAATCGCTGCCGTTGTGTCCTTGGGCAGGGCACTTCACCCTTGTCCCCGGTGCCGCTCACACTGGTGAATGAATGATAGGTGGTGGTCGGAGGGGCCTTAGGCGCAAACTGGCAGCCTCGCTTCCGTCAGTCTACCCCAGGGCAGCTGTGGCTACAAATGTAGCTTACCACCACCAGGTGTGAATGAATGATGGGTTCTCACTTCTCTGTGAGCGCTTTGAGTATCTAATAATAGAAAAGCGCTATATAAAATCTAATCTGTTATTATTTATCAACGGTGGCCATTATAAACTTTACTGTACAGTGTAAAAATAAGCTCACCAGTATAAGGTTACCTCGATTTTTGCACCCCCCCCCCCCACTTTTCGAATGATTTGATTTTCGACAAAAATGCTGTCACTCCGGCTTCCTCCCACCTCCAAAAACATGCACCTAATAGGCAACACTAAATTGGCCCTAGTGTGTGAATGTGAGCGTGAATGTCTGTCTATCTGTGTTGGCCCTGCGATGAGGTGGCAACTTGTTCGGGGTGTACGCCGCCTTCCGCCCGAATGCAGCTGAGATTGGCTCCAGCACCCCCCGCGACCCCCAAAAAAAGGGACAAGCGGTAGAAAATGGATGGATGGATGTTGTCATCGTTCTGTCGTCAGTTATCGTACGTCCAAACATTGCGTCTGATTGCCCGTGCATCATGGCACTCATTCTCTGTACGTGTTTCGTTGAGTAGGACTGCAAAATCATCCGCCGTGGGGCCAAAGAAAGTTGTGAGTGCCAGCACTTTGACAGAGAAAGTGAGAAACACTGTTGAATTCAAGAAAGAACTCTTCGCAAAGTGTGAAGGGACCTCTGCGCTCGTCGCCGTCTTCGCCCGCAAGACTGTTTAATAAAGTCAAACATTATGTTCATTCATGCCCAACCATTTTCTACCGCTTGTCCCTTTCGGGGTCGCGGGGGGGTGCTGGAGCTTATCTCAGCTGCATTTGGGCGGAAGGCGGGGTACACCCTGGACAAGTCATGCATTTCATTCATTATTTTCATTCTGTTTTATGCATGTAAAACCATCATTATTCTCTATAAAATTTGATTTGCCTTCTTATTTCTGACTGTCCAGGACAATTTAATTTGGACTTTGGGTTTTCAGTTTTCGTTAGGGATGTCCCGATACAACTTTTTTACTTCGGATACGATACCAATATTGGAGTCTTAAGTATTGACCAATACCAATATTAACCCGATACTTCATAATAAATCAGTAAGTTGAATGATGCGGACACGTTTGGTACTGGATACTTAATAATACGTTTCTGCCTTGAAGACTTTGTATGTGTAAGTAATATGCAACTATATTTATTTGATACGTATTTATATTGACAAATGTGCTGTTTTACATTGCAATATTGTCCAATGATTATTACGCATGTCTCGCTCGTGTGCTATTGTGTGCTTAGCTGTTGTGTAGCTGCCAGCTCAGAGTAGCCTATAGCCTCGCATGTTTACCTGTCCAACTTTGCACAAGTAAACCCGCTGCAGGTCTGCTTGTATCGGACATGATATCACACATTTTACATGCAAGCACATATAATTATGATACTTGTTCGTTTTTGCTGAAATCAGGTCGATATTCGACATCCATATCGGATCTAGACACCCCTATTAATTAGCACCTTACATAACAAACAAGGCGACAAACAAGATCATCTAAAGTGTCAAACTCCGGGGCCGAAGGACGGATCTGGCCCCCCACACTGTATTATATGGCCCGTGAAAGCCTGGTATTACAGTAATGTGCAACAATAAAGTACTTGAGCTTTCTAAACGCCAGTTTGACAGAAAATAATACAAATATTTTTAACATAAATACTATCCAATATTGCTACAAATATTGTATTTTCATACATTCCAAACATTTGATAAAACAGCAGTTTAAATATATATTTGATGATTTTAAAGCATGTTTTCCATCAAATTGCAAACTGTAAAAAAATGACAATAGATTTTACAGATAAAAAAAATGTACGAGTACGCCAGAAATTTACAGTTAAAACAGCTTTTCCATGTGCTGTAAAAAACACCTTTTTACAGTAAAATTCAGTTGTCCGTTGTCTTACCGCAAAATCTACAGATTTTTTGTGTGTATGTAAAAATATATAATAATCAAATGCATAGGTAATTGTGCAATATCATTATGAGGGAAATGCTTATTTATTATTATAACATATTAATTCCCATATATTATTCACTGTCACAAGCGGCCCTGTGATGTGGCCCTCAATGAAAACAAGTTTGACACCCCTGACTTAAAGAGCTCCACATTCTACATAACTAAGCTGGCAACACTGATCACTGCTATGTCTTTATATGCTCTGGCAGAGCAGCTATAAATAAGGTGTTGCAGGACTGCTTGTATCGGGCATTTGAGATGCATGCCTGTGTAGGGTTGTACGACTTATAAAGTACTGTGGTGCTAATGAATTTAAAAAAGTACTATTTGTATTTTTTTTAAATACGGTTACTATTGTTGACATTGCGGTTAATATGAGCCGAGGCGCATATGAGTCAACACACACACAGAGCAAAGCGTGGAGACAGAAGAGGGAGGATGGACGTATTTTGGTTCCAAAACTAACGATAAAGGTCAAGCGATGCACTGCAGAGCGGCTAACGTCCCTCCACTGTGTGTTGGGCTACTTCTAAATCACTAGAAGTGACGAGGAATAGCTAAACATGCTTCACTACACACCGTATGACACAATAGCTAACCGCTAACAGCAAACTAGCTCTACTGAATGTAAACAAACGGCCAGATTTATACAAATATCGACTAACGATACCAAGGACCAAAGCCATATATAGTCGATACTACAATGATTACATCGATATTTTTTATTTGTCGTTTTTGTTATTGTTTTTAAACTGTGGAAATACGTCCCTGGACATTGGAGAACTTTAATTATGACCAATGTATGACCCAATATATGCAATAAAAACCTGTTTAATGTATTATAAGATTTACGGTTAAAATAAAACCAATAATGACATTTTTTCGTGGTTCCTTTATTTTGAAAAGGAAAAGTATCAAAAAGTTAAGTATTAAAAAATTTAAAGTAAAATATTGGTATGGTAATATATGCTCATACTTGCTTTTTTTGCTGATAATTGGACAACGAATGACTCTGGATTTATTGATTGATTGATTGATTGATTGATTGATTGATTGATTGATTGGTTGATTGATTGATTGATTGATTGATTGATGTGCCAGCAGAGGGAGGAGGTTGAAGTAGAAATAGTTTAATGCTTGATCATGCCTAATTTAGACCAAAAATACGGAGAATATATTTTAATAATGTATGATAAGAGTCACAGGCATCCCCCTATAATGAAAAATAAATAAGCTAAAAATAAAAATCTGTGTTAGAGTGAAGCCGCAAACTTCAATGTGCGATGTGGCGAGGGACTACTGTATTCATGAATGACTTCAAAATAAAAGCATCCCCATCACACACATATCACATAAAAGAACACAATATGGGATTTTCCATCTCAAACATTTCTATATTTACAGCTTTAAAAAAAAAGAAAAAAAGGCTGCGTTTGATCTTTACTGTCTGACATTCCACAGAAGATGAAGCTTATAAAAAAAAGAAAAACTGCCGTCTCTAAAGTCCTCAATCCCGAGCGCTAAACGGCAGCTCTGTTGTGAAGTCGTTCGGAGAAGGAAGCACATGGCGGCCATATTTCCCACAGGACCTGAAAGCAGCGCGAGGAGCTTGCAGCTGATGCACAAACAAACATTGTCATCCAGCGCAGCTAAATATAGAAGCAGCAATTGGACGCTGCTTGCTATCTACCCCACCCCTCCCCCTCCCCCACCCCCTTGCCGCTCGATGCTGCGATTAGCCCCGATAAACTGACAGCGGACGGCCTGGAGCGCCGCGCACACACCAGCAAGACCGCCGCCATCATGCCCACCTCCTCGACCTCCTACCTGACCGGGATGAGGCGACCCCGATCTCCGACGCCGTTTGAGGAGGAGAATGAATTAGAAGAAAGGAGAAAGGACGGCGGCGAAGTAGGACAGCGCGCTGGGGAGGCCTTCCTGTCCCAGATCAGTCGTTAACCGGCGGCGGGAGAAGAGTGAGCGAGTAAACCAGATGGCTAAATGTGGAGTTATGAACCACTTCTCCCCGCGAGCGCCCCAGCAAATATAGGAAGGAAAGTCGAAGCTCCTCAACCAAATAAAAGCAGCGGCGACGTCGTCCGCACGCTGATTAGGGCGCCATCGCCTTTCTTCCCACGCCCCTGCAAGAACCCCTCCGAATAATCCAATAATGCCAACTCATCAACTTTTATCTGATGATAAATCTTCTCTTTGAAAAGCCTCAATGGAGATTTTGGTACCCCCACCCCACGGCTCCCACCCAGCAGGCACAAGACATTGATGCAACGTTGATTATACGTACATGTCCTCTAAAAGTGACTTTGAATCAACGTTGCAAAAGAGTTGGATTTGTAAATTGAGACAACGTTAATGTCTAACGTTGGATCCACGTTGTTGGTTGGGAAATGACCAAATTTCAATGGTTTAAATCAACGTCGGAACCCAACATTTATTAAACGTCATCAAAAAGCATGTTGTTTCAATGTTGTATTTGTGTTGTAGAATATTGGTTGGGAAATTACCAAATTCCAATGGTTTAAATCAACATCAGAACCCAACATTGAATAAACGTTGTCGAAAAGCACGTTGTTACAACATTGTATTTGTGTTGTACAATATTGGTTGGGAAATTACCAAATTTCAATGGTTTAAATCAACGTCAGAACCCAACATTTATTAAACGTCGTCAAAAAGCATGTTGTTTCAATGTTGTATTTGTGTTGTAGAATATAGGCTGGGAATTTACCAAATTTCAATGGTTTAAATCAGGGGTCCCCAAACTACGGCCTGCGGGCCGGATCCGGCCCCCCAGCATCCAAAATCCGGCCCACGGGAAGTCCCAAGTTATTTTATATAATTTTAACCCAATGCGAGTCAAAAAGTTTGGGGACCCCTGGTTTAAATCAGTGCAGAACCCAATATTGATTAAACGTAGTTGAAAAGCATGTTGTTTCAACGTTATGTTTGAGTTGCTCAACAAGTTCTAAACGTTGTTTCAATGTCTTGTGCCTGCTGGACATGTGACCCACGGGCGGCGTGGAACTCCCTCTGTCCCTCATGCAGGTTCCCATTGTGGTCTACAGACCTCCACTCGGTCCTGAAGGACACAGAAGGATCAGCAAACATCAGCTAATTGGGCCTGGAGACCCAAACTATACAGTGGACGGAACCAAAACCGAAAGTGATCTCGTCCAGAGACAGAAGGAGAATGATCCCTTTGGTTGGACCGTGTATGCCGACGTCGACAAGTTTTAATTTTATATTATAATTCAAAACCAATACAATATTTAGATGTTGTTCCCCTCAAATTTGGTCCCGGGGACGAGGAAGTGTCTCAGGCATAAAAATGTAAAAAAAATAAATTATATATTATTTGTACTTATTTTTTAAATTTATTATTATTATTTATTATTTTTGTTTATTTTTTTTGGATATTTAAGCATTGGCTTAAATCTCCACATCACCTTCAGGTCTATCTGTCATTATAAAGTACTGTTAAACAATCTTTTTATGTTTTATTTCCTTTTTGTCAAAGAAAACGTTGTTCTTTACGGCATAAACACATAACTTACAAAATGTATCTCCCCCCCAAAAAAAATGTAAGTGGAATATTTTTTATGTGACGTAATTGAAGCCTTAAATAGGTCAATAATTCATAACATTGATTTTAATTCATTATTAATTTTGCGCAATGACAGTTATAAAAAAAAACACAAAATTGTTTGGGGATCCAAAAGGGCCCCACTCATAAAAGTGTTACAAATAAGTCATCCATCCATCCATCCATTTTCTACCGCTTATTCCCTTCGGGGTCGCGGGGGGCGCTGGAGCCTATCATACATTTTTCCATTTTTTTTGTACTACATCAATGGCTCTCAAACTTTTTTTCACCAAGTACCGCATCAGAAAAAATGTGGCTCTCCAAGTATCAGTAGGTTGACCAATATTAAAATACAGTAGCGTAGTAGGCCTTAGTATTCATTAAAAACAAGGCAAAGGTTTTATTTAACAAGTATATTTTGAGACACTTGTGATTTAGGGCTATATAAATAAACATTGATTGATTGATACATAAATAAACATTGATATTTAATATGCTAGTCACTGTAACATTGCACACAGTTTGACTAGTAACACTGAGTTCGATTATCCATCCATCCATCCATTTTTTACCGCTTGTCCCTTTTGTGGTCGGGGGGGTGCTGGAGCCTATCTCCAGCCGAGAGTTCAAATATAGGAAAATAAAACACTGGACTTTAATCAAGTGATTCTTTGACGTACCACTAAATAGAGCCCACGTACCACTAGCGGTAGACGTACCACAGTTTGAAAATCGATGCTCTAAATCAACTTCATATTTATCCGCCGATTAAAAGTCTATTATTTTTTATGCTATTTGTTTTATGCCCTTTTAGTCAAAGAAAACTTAGTTTTTTACATGGCAAACACAAAATATGCAATATTTCTCACAAAAAATATTTCAAAGCGGAATATTTGATGTGACGTAATTGGAGCCTTGAACAGGTCAATAATTCATAACAACATTGACTCGAATTCATAAAAAAAAATGTTATGACAATTTTAAGGAAAAAAACTGCCTGCATGGCAGCTTTGTGTTATTAGAGTCAATATTGCAACTTTTTCTTGTTACATCAATCAATCAATCAATCAATGTTTATATTCCACCTGTTTGCTCTTTTATTCCACTTTTTTTATTTTCTATTCTTTTTTTTTTAAACATTATTTTAAGAATGTGGCGCGGCCCGTTAAAAAAATATCTGTGACACAACTGCTCTAAAGTCTCCTTTGTGGGTCAAGGTTTGGAAGTGTGAAGTGAATTCTTCCCATTCTGAAAGTGTCCCTTTTCTGACCACCAATCAACACGCTGCGTTAGGTGTAACCCCGCCCCTCTAGCTGCAGAGTAACCCAGAAAGTTCCCAAAAAGTGATTCGTTGCTAAGGTTGTCCCAATCCGATATTGATATCGGATATCAGGCCGATAACAGCAAAAAAAAAAGTATCGGCTTGTATCTATCTGATATCAGCTCTCCGATACAAGCAATGTCCTCCAATGAGCCATGTCAAGTGACTTTATTTGTACCTGAAGGTAGATTTGTTTTGCAGAAGCACACCATTTCTTCTACTTCAGTCAAATCATTAACAAAAGGTAAACATGCTAGGCTAAAGGCCACCGGGAGCTAGCAGCTACACAACAGCTACGCACAGAATAGCACACAAGCTAGACATACATATCAATAATTAAACAATATTGCAGTGTAAAACAGCACATTTGTCAATATAAACAAGTGTCAAATAATTTTAGTTGCCTATTACTTACACATTCAAAAAGTATCAAACGTGTCCGCATCATTCAACTTACTGCATCATGATCTTAACTTTATGAATTTTTTTAACCAGAAATAAAATTACTTGTTCTCTGACTCATTTAATTTGATCAAATCTTTTCTAACATTCCACACTGCAAAATAATCAATGTATGCATGATTCCTGCTGATATTGGATTAATATCAGTATCGGCCAATAGTCAATGCTGTAATATCGGTATCGTATCAGAATTGACAAAGCTCAGTGTCAGCACTAAATTGTGCTGCTTGCTTGTTGCACATTGATTAGTTACAAGTTGGTGTTGTTGTAAACAATCTGCTCCTGTCGAGCAAAAGATGCTAAAAGTTGCTAATTAATTCATCGTCACATCCAGGAATCAAACCATCTGCTCGCCATCTGAACCAACAGAAGACGTTCTGGCGTGCCCATCGCTCATCAGTCCACTTTTCCTCAGCCGACCATCAAATCCCACATTAGCGAACGCGTCTGAAATCCGACTCAGAAGCGAAGACTGACTCACAGCTACCGCGGCACAACAAACCCTTGTCACTCGTGAGCGTCAGTGTGGACAAAGCGTAGACAAAGTGAGGACATGGTGGGACATAGTGGGACATGGTGGGACAGTGTGGACAATGTGGGACAAAGTGGGACAAAGGGTGAAGTAAGCGTTGACAAAGTGTGGACAATGGGGGACAAAGTGTGCACAATGGGGGACAAAGTATGAACAAAGTGGGATAAAGTGGGAAAAAGTGTGGACATTGGGACAAAGCCTCGAGTAAGTGTGGACAAAGCATGGACAAAGTGGGACAAAGCGTGAAGTAAGCGTTGACAAAGTGTGGACAAAGAGGGACAAAGTGTGAACAAAGTGTGGACAATGGGGGACAAAGTGTGAACAAAGTGGGACAAAGCATCGAGTAAGTGTGGACAAAGCATAGACAAAGTGGGACAAAGCGGGAAGTAAGCGTTGACAAAGAGGGACAAAGTGTGAACAAAGTGTGACAAAGTGTGGACAATGGGGGACAAAGTATGAACAAAGTGGGAAAAAGTGTGGACAAATTGGGACAAAGCATCGAGTAAGTGTGGACAAAGTGTGGACTAAGTGGAACAAAGTGGAACAAAGCGTGGACAAAGTGTGGACAAATGGGGGACAAATGGGGGACAAAGTATGAACAAAGTGGGATAAAGTGGGAAAAAGTGTGGACAAATTGGGACAAAGCATCGAGTAAGTGTGGACAAAGCCTGGACAATGTGGGACAAAGTGGGACAAAGGGTGAAGTAAGCGTTGACAAAGTGTGGACAATGGGGGACAAAGTGTGCACAATGGGGGACAAAGTATGAACAAAGTGGGATAAAGTGGGAAAAAGTGTGGACATTGGGACAAAGCATCGAGTAAGTGTGGACAAAGCCTGGACAAAGTTGGACAAAGTGGGACAAAGCGTGAAGTAAGCGTTGGCAAAGTGTGGACAAAGAGGGACGAAGTGTGAACAAAGTGTGGACAATGGGGGACAAAGTGTAAACAAAGTGGGACAAAGCATCGAGTAAGTGTGGACAAAGCATAGACAAAGTGGGACAAAGCAAGAAGTAAGCATTGACAAAGAGGGACAACGTGTGAACAAAGTGTGACAAAGTGTGGACAATGGGGGACAAAGTGTGAACAAAGTGGGATAAAGTGGGAAAAAGTGTGGACAAATTGGGACAAAGCATCGAGTAAGTGTGGACTAAGTGGAACAAAGTGTGGACAAAGTGTGAGCAAATGGGGATAGTGGAACAAAGCGTGGACAAAGCGGGACAAAGTGTGGACAATGTGGTACAAAGTGGGACAAACTATAAACATAGTGGACAAAGTGGGACACAGTGTGGACAAAGTGGTACAAAGTGTGGACTGTGTGGTACAAAGTGTGGACAAAGTGTGTGCAAAGTTGGACAAAGGGGAAAAAAATGTGGACAAAGTGTGGACAAAGTGGTACAAAGTGGGGACAAAGTGGGGACAAAGTGTGTGCAAAGTTGGACAAAGTGGGGACAAAGTCTGGACAAATTTGTACAAAGTCTGGAAAGTTTACAAGCAAAACTTTAGCAAGGCTGCTAATATTTAGTCAAGTTTACAAGCAACGTTGTTAACAGTAGTAATGTTTACAAGCAAAACATCAGCAAGGGTAGGGACGGCGTGGCGAAGTTGGTAGAGTGGCTGTGCCAGCAATCGAAGTGTTGCTGGTTACTGGGGTTCAATTCCCACCTTCTACCTTCCTAGTCACGTCCGTTGTGTCCTTGGGCAAGACACTTCACCCTTTGCCTCTGATGGCTGCTGGTTAGCGCCTTGCATGGCAGCTCCCGCCATCAGTGTGTGAATGTGTGTGTGAATGGGTAAATGTGGAAATACTGTCAAAAGCGCTTTGAGTACCTTGAAGGTAGAAAAGCGCTATACAAGTACAACCCATTTATCATTTATTTACTAAAGTTTTGTAAATTTTACGAACAAAAGTTTAGCAAAGCTGCAAACATTTAATAAGGTTTCTGAACAAAGTATAAGCAAAGTTGCTACAGATTTGTAAAGTTTACTAACAAAACGTCAGCGAGGCTGCCAACGTTTTGAAGAATTTATGAACAAATCTTCAACAAGGTTGCAAAAGTTAAGTAAAGTTTTCGAGCCAAATTTTTGCAAGCTGCTAATGTTTTGTATTGTTTACAAGCAAAACATTAGCAAGGCTAACTTTGTAAGGCTCACAAGCACAACCTCAACAAAGCGTAAACAAGGCTGCTGACGTTTTGAAGAAATTACGAACAAAACTTCAGCAAGGCTGCTAATGTTTAGTAAAGTTTACAAACAAAACGCCAGCAATGCTGCTAACGTTTAGAAAGTTTACGAACAAAACATTAGCAAGGATGCTAACGTTTAGTAAAGATTACGAAACAAAACATCAGCCAGGCTGCTAATGTTTGTAGAGTTTACGAGTAAAGCTGTTAAGTTAAAGTTAAAGTACCAATGATTGTCACACACACACTAGGTGTGGCGCAATTTGTCCTCTGCATTCGACCCATCCCCTTGATTACCCCCTGGGAGGTGAGGTGAGCAGTTTTGTAAGGTTCACATTTTGTAAGGTTCACAAGCACAACCTCAGCAAAGTTTACGAACAAAATGTAAACAAGGCTGCTAACGTTTTGAAGAATTTACGAACAAAACTTCAGCAAGGCTTCTAACATTTAGTAAAGTTTACGAACAAAGCCTAAGAAAGGCTGCTGACGTTTTGAAGAACTTACGAACGAAACTTCAGCAAGGCTTCTAACTTTTAGTAAAGTTTACGAGCAGTTTACAAATTTACTTAAGCAAGTCTGCTAACGTTAAGTAAAGCTTACGAACAAAACGGCAGCAATGCTGCTAACATTTAGTAAAGTTTACAAACAAAACATTAGCAAGGCTGCTAACGTTTATTAAAGTTTACAAGTAAAGCTGTTAACGATTACTAAAAAACGTCAAGAAGGATACTCACGTTTTGTAAGGCTCGCAAGCACAATCTCAAAAAAGCGTAAACAAGGCTGCTAAAACAGAAACAAACAAAACTTCAGTAAGGTTGCTCAAGTTTAGTAAAGTTTACGAACAAACGTCAGCAAGGCTGCTAACGTTTAGTAAAGTTTACGAACAAAACGTCAGCAAGTCTTCTAACGTTTAGTAAAGTTTACGAACAAAACGCCAGGAAGGCTGGTAACGTTAAGAAAAGTTTACGAACAAAACGCCAGCAGGGCTGCTAACGTTTAGTAAAGCTTACAAACAAAACATTAGCAAGGCTGCTAACGTTTAGTAAAGTTCATGAGTAAAGCTGTTAACGGTTATTAATGTTAACAAGAAAAACGTCAGCAAGGATACTACAGTTCTGTAAGGTTCACAAGCACAACCTCAACAAAACGTAAAGGCTGTTGACGTCTTGAAGAATTTAGGAACAAAACTTCAGCAAGGCTTTTAACGTCAAAAAGCATGTTGTTTCAACGTTGTATTTTTGTTGTAGAATATTGGTTAGGAAATTACCAAATTTCAATGGTTTAAATCAACGTCAGAACCCAACATTGATTTAACGTTGTCAAAAAGCATGTTGTTTCAATGTTGTATTTGTGTTGTGGAATATTGGTTGGGAAATGACCAAATTTCAAAGGTTTAAATCAACGTCAGAACCCAATATGGATTAAACATTGTCAAAAAGCATGTTGTTTCAACGTTGTATTTGTGTTGTGGAATATTGGTTGGGAAATGACCAAATTTCAATGGTTTAAATCAACGTCAGAACCCAACATTGATTAAACGTCAACAAAAAGCATGTTTCAACGTTGTATATGTGTTGTGGAATATTGGTTGGGAAATGACCAAATTTCAATGGTTTAGATCAACGTCAGAACCCAACATTGATTAAACGTCAACAAAAAGCATGTTTCAACGTTGTATATGTGTTGTGGAATAGTGGTTGGGAAATGACCAAATTTCAATAGTTTAAATCAACGTCAGAACCCAACATTGATTAAACGTCATCCAAAAGCATGTTGTTTCAACGTTGTATTTGTGTTGTAGAATATTGGTTGGGAAATGACCAAATTTCAATGGTTTAAATCAACGTCAGAACTCAACTTTGATTAAACGTCATCAAAAAGCATGTTGTTTCAACGTTGTAAGAAAAACGTCAGCAAGGATACTAAAGTTCTGTAAGGTTCCCAAGCACAACCTCAACAAAGTGTAAACAAGGCTGCTAACGTTTTGAAAAATTTACGAACAAAACTTCAGCAAGGCTTTTAACATTTAGTAAAGTTTATGAACAGTTCAGGAATTTACAAATACAACTTGAGCAAGGCTGCTTACGTTTAGTAAAGTTTACGAACAAAACATCAGCAAGGCTGCTAACGTTTAGTAAAGTTTACGAACGAAACATCAGCAAGGCTGCAAACGTTTAGAAAGTTTACGAACAAAACGTCAGCCAGGCTGTTAACGTTTAGTAAAGTTCCCGAGTAAAGCTGTTAACAGTTACTGTTAACAAGAAAAACGTCAGCAAGGATACTAAAGTTCTGTAAGGTTCACAAGCACAACCTCAACAAAACCTAAACAAGGCTGCTAACGTTTTGAATAATTTACGAACAAAACTTCAGCAATGCTTTGAACGTTTAGTATAGTTTACGAACAAAGCGTACGTAAGGCTGCTGACGTTTTGAAAAATTTAGGAACAAAACTTCAGCAAGACTGACAACATTTAGTAAAATTTACGAACAGTTTCGGAATTTACAAACAAAACTTCAGCAAGGCTGACAACGTTTAGTAAAGTTTGAGAACAAAACAACAGACAGGCTGCTAATATTTGTAGAGTTTACAAGCTCAAATTTTGCAGGGCTGCTAACGTTTAGTAAAGATTACAAGTAAAGCTGTTAACAGTTACTAATGTTAACAAGAAAAACGTCAGCAAGGATATTAACGTTTTGTAAAGTTCACAAGCACACCCTCAACAAAGCATAAACAAGGCTGCAAACATTTTGAAGAATTTACGAACCCAACTTCGGCAATGCTTC
>NC_084736.1:21303159-21355659 GCF_033978785.1 Entelurus aequoreus | reverse complement strand
GTTGTTGTGTTGTTCATATTGTTACGTGTGGACGGGGCCGCTCCTAGCCAAATCAGGGCCCTACGAAGAAATGTATTTGTTTTATTTGTGTGAAACCATTTTTATACTACAAACCCCAAAACCAGTGGAGTTGTCACGTTGTGTAAATGGTAAATAAAAACAGAATACAATGATTTGCAAATCCTTTTCAACTTATATTCAATTGAATAGACTGTAAAGACAAGATACTTAACGTTCGAACTGAGAAACTTAATTTTTTGCAAATATTAGTGTTGCAGCGCGGATTCGAACCCAAGATTTTCCCTCAGCAAGATCACACTCCCTGTCTGGCAGCATGTCAGGACACGCCCCCACCGATTGCATCACGCCCTCTCTTCGCCGCAGCTGCAGGCGGTTAGTCATCAGCACACCTGGCAGTAATCAGGAGGACAGCATAAGAACCAGTCACTCCTTGGGACCTACGCCGGAACGTCGTTAACTCTTGTAGTAAGCATTACGTCTCTGGCTTCCCTCTCGTTGTCCTCGCCTTGCTTTTGTCTTTTGCCCCTTTTTTGTCTTGTTGACTTATGTCCCTTGTTCTCCTTGCAGTTGCCTCTCTCAATCCTCGATCACTCGTTTTGGACTTGGACATTGTTGCTTGCCGCCTGCCTTCGACCACCTGCCTGTCCCCGGATCTCCCTTGTGCCTACCCTCTTGGTCAGACAAACTTTTCATCCATCACGCATGTACAACATCCTCTTGAATTATTTACATGGTTAATTCTATACTTAATCCTGCAACCAACACTTAGAGTAGCATACACATCCCACACAATCATCAAAGGTTACAATAAACCTGGTAACCTTAAGCTCTTTGTGGTGTCGTCTCCTTCCAACCCTCACGTACATAACAATTAGCTCATTTGGAATTTGATGCCTGCAACATGTTTCAAAAAAACTGGCACAAGTGGCAAAAAAGACTGAGAAAGTTGAGGAATGTTCATCAAACACTTATTTGGAACAACCCACAAGTGAACAGGCTAATTGGGAACAGGTGGGTGCCATGATCAGGTATAAAAGCAGCTTCCATGAAATGCTCAGTCATTCACAAACAAGGATGGGGCGAGGGTCACCACTTTGTGAACAAATGCGTGAGCAAATTGTCGAACAGTTTAAGAACAACATTTCTCAACGAGCAATTGCAAAGAATTTAGGGATTTCACCTTTTATGGTCCGTAATATCATCAAAAGGTTCAGAGAATCTGGAGAAATCACTGCACGTAAGCGACAAGGCCGGAAACCTTCGATTCCTCAGGCAGTAATGCATCAAAAACCAACATCTACTCAGTGGCCTAATGGTTAGAGTGTCCGCCCTGAGATCAGTGGGTTGTGAGTTCAAACCCCGGCCAAATCATACAAAAGACTATAAAAATGGGACCCATTACTTCCCTGCTTGGCACTCAGGATCAAGGGTTGAAATTAGGGCTGCAACAACTAATCGATTAAATCGATTATAAAAATAGTTGGCGATTAATTTAGTCATCGATTTGTTGGATCTATGCTATGCGCATGCAGAGAGGCTTTTTTTTTTTTTTTTAATTTTTAATTTTAATTATTTTTTTATAAACCTTTATTTATAAACTGCAACATGTACAAACAGCTGAGAAACAATAATCAAAATAAGTATGGTGCCAGTATGCTGTTTGTTTTCAATAAAATACTGGAAAGGATAGAAATGTAGTTTGTCTCCTTTATCCGATTATTAATCGATTAATCAAAGTAATAATCGATAGATTAATCGATTATCAAATTAATCGTTAGTTGCAGTACTGGTTGGAATTGGGGGTTAAATCACCAAAAATGATTCCCGGGCGTGGCACCGCTGCTGCCCACTGCTCCCCTCACCTCCCAAGGGGTAAACAAGGGGATGGGTCAAATGCAGAGGACAAATTTCACCACACCTAGTGTGTGTGTGTGACAATCATTGGTACTTTAACTGAACTTTAACTTCCTCAGGCAGTACTGCATCAAAAACCGACATCAGTGTGTAAAGGATATCACCACATGGGCTCAGGAACACTTCAGAAAACTACTGTCAGTAACTACAGTTTGTCGCTACATCTGTAAGTGCAAGTTAAAAGGCTACTATACAAAGCCACAGCCATTAATCAACAACACCCAGAAACGCCGCCGGCTTCACTGGGCCCAAGCTCATTTAAGATGGACTGATGCAAAGTGAAAAAGTGTTCTGTGGGCTGACAAGTCCACATTTCAAATTGTTTTTGGAAACTGTGGACGTCGTGTCCTCCGGACCAAAGAGGAAAAGAACCATCCGGATTGTTATAGGCACAAAGTACAAAAAAGCCAGCATCTGTGATGGTATGGGGGTGTATTAGTGCCCAAGGCATGGGTAACTTACACATCTGTGAATGCCCCATTAATGCTGAAAGGTACATACAGGTTTTGGAGCAACATATGTTGCCATCCAAGCAATGTCTTTTTCATGGACGCCCCTGCTTATTTCAGCAAGACAATTTCAAGGCACATGTTACAATAGCGTGGCTTCATAGTTAAACAAGTGTGGGTACTAGACTGGCCTGCCTGTAGTCCAGACCTGTCTCCCATTAAAATGTGTGGTGGAATATGAAGCCTAAAATACCACAACGGAGACCCCGGACTGTTGAACAACTTAAGCTGTACATCAAGCAAGAATGGGAAATAATTCCACCTAAAAAAACTAAAAAATTGGTTTCCTCAGTTCCCAAACGATTACTGAGTGTTGTTAAAAACACAGTGGTAACAATGCCTCTGTGCCAACTTTTTTGCAATGTGTTGCTGCCATTAAATTCTAAGTTAATGATTATTTGCAACAAAAAAAAGTTTTTCAGTTCGAACATTAAATATCTTGTCTTTTCAGTCTATTCAATTGAATATAAGATGAAAAGGATTTGCAAATCATTGTCTTCTGTTTTTATTTACGAATTTCACAACGTGCCAACTTTACTGGTTTTGGGTTTTGTAACATCTTCTCATGATATTACATAATTCCCTATGGTTTGATAATTTTTGTACAAATTGATAGATAACGCACTTACTTTTGAAATCACAAGTCAGGGGGACAGTTGTTTTATTGGAACCAACCATGTTTGGAGCAAATGTTAATCTTTGGGTGTACAAACTTTTCCAGCAAGGGCCGCGTATTAAAAAAGTCAAAGTATGCATGGGCTATTTTGATATATTTCTATTTTGTAAAAAGAAATGCTAAAAACAAACCACATACATACACTATATTGTCAAAAGTATTTGGCCACCTGCCTTGACTCACATATGAACTTGAAGTGCCATCCCATTCGTAACCCATAAGGTTCAATATGATGTCGGTCCACCTTTTGCAGCTATTACAGCTTCAACTCTTCTGGGAAGGCTGTCCACAAGGTTGCAGAGTGTGTTTATAGGAATTTTCGACCATTGTTCCAAAAGCGCATTGGTGAGATCACACACTGATGTTGGTCGAGAAGGCCTGGCTCTCAGTCTCCATTCTAATTCATCCCAAAGGTGTTCTATCGGGTTCAGGTCAGAACTCTGTGCAGGCCAGTCAAGTTCATCCACACCAGACTCTGTCATCCATGTCTTTATGGACCTTACTTTGTGCAGTCACTGAGCTCCTGAGAGCGGCCCATTCTTTCACAAATGTTTGTAGAAACAGTCTCCATGCCCAAGTGCTTGATTTTATACACCTGTGACCGGGCCAAGTGATTTGGACACCTGATTCTGATCATATGGATGGGTGGCCAAATACTTTTGGCAATATAGTGTATGTTTAAAGACAAAATTTAGCTATAAGCTAGTTATAGGTGAGAAAGTATACTAATATTTATTATTAAAGAGTAAAAAAAACAGTGAAAACGTGAAAAAAGAGCAAAAAGATGTAATGTAATGAGAAAGGATGACATTTGGATACTGATAATAACACACCTTGTCACTCAAAACACAAAGCTGATTCTAACTTGCGTCTTCGTTTTTATCTTTTTTAAACAATTTCAAAATGGCCCCAGCATACTTTGACTTTTCAGTATGCGACCCTTGTTGGTAAAAGTTTGAACAGCCGTCAGTTGTTAGTATCAAATTGTCAGCTTTTTTCTCATTACATCACAAATGTATGCTTTTTTTTTTTTTTACATTCTTACTGTTTTTTTTCATCCAAAAACATGCTGCGGGCCAACAAAACTGGAGCTGCGGGCCGCACTTTGGACATCCTGTGTTAGCATAGGGCTTTTTGCCTGGTCAGATAAATGTCAAGTTTAAAAGACGTGCACTTTTTCTGTCAAAATTGAAAGAGTGAATACTTTTAGTGAGAAAGTTGAAGCGCTTTATTTATGGATATTATTTCCAGGCTTTTGAGGTAGAAGGACGGCGTGGGTGTGTGAAGGATCAAGGATGACGCCGGTGATGATCGTCGAACAAAGACTCATTTATTCTTTGTATTCACCAGAAGTCAAGTCCGGCTCATTAAATATGCGAGACTCGAAGTTGCGGTCCAGCGAGGTCTGTTGCAAAAGCGTTCTGAGCGCCATTTTGCCTTTATTCGAAGAAAAATGCCCTATGCTTGTTAGAATAATTATATATAAGTTATCACACAACTCTTATGCTTAAAGGCACATAACTTGTTATCTTCCACTGCAAGTTAGGAGTGCCTCGCTGCTGCTGTTTGTGTCTTACAGACTGCTGACAGCCAAGGACGGACTTCGAGTACCTCAACGCAGATAAAACAGAGACAGGGCGAAATCACGAGTGTCAGCACATTTCCATTCTGAATAATCAGGTATTGTGTCTACTGGGGCTGCTTGCATACCCCTCCCTTCAGAAGCAGCCTCAGCGATGTAAACTAGGGAACTCCTTAATTAAAATGGGGAGCCGGGGGGCTGTACCTCAGAGCGTGGTGGGAGACTGTAACTGAGTGTGCAGCCCAAGACGTTTCTCCTCATGAGCAAAATTAAAATTGTGTCTGCTTGATTCATTGCTTCTTGTACTGTTTAATAGATAGTTCGGTGCTTAAACCTGACAATGCTTGCGCTATTTTAGGATGTTGTAACCGTTCAAATTGCAAAAAGGATAAACGTTTCTTCAAAGTTCCTTGAGAGGTAATCAAGAAGGGCGAAAGATGTCAAGAAATTACGAAACGGCGACAAGAAAACAGTCAAAGAACGTGCGAGTTTTCTGTGATCCCTTCATTAAAGGTTTCTTTGAAATGGTTTTAACGTTTAGTATTTCCTATTGAAGTATTATTTTTATACTATTTGTATTTACATTTTTGCTGTGTCTGATTATCTTCACGAGTGGTTAACAATGGGAAAATGAAAAAAACTGAGTCAAGGCTATCGATTGCTACTCGCAGTTCTGTTTCCAAGGACACGCCTTCGCTAGATGCGAAGTTAAGTCATGGAATGCAACGTTACCCAAGCAAAAACGATGCCTATTTATCCGAGATAATCTTGATACCAATTTCCCTGACCCTGTCACACACAAAGGACTTGTAGACCTCCGTGCTTTTCATCCGTTTTGTCATTTAGAATGACGTCTAGAGCAGAATATACTTTGACATGTCTAAGAACTCAACCGACGGATATCACTCGACAAATCTTTGGGATCTATTTTATTGCACAGTTTGATTTTTGTTGCCTTTTGTTATTTTAGAATAATTTGACTGTAATGTAAAAGTAAAAAGTAGTCATCAAATGAATTACTTGAGGTGTTTTTTCACGCATTACTGAAGTATTGAGTAACTTGTGAGTAACTTCTGATTTATTGAGTAGCTGTTTTTAATGGTTCTTGGACAACAACCGGAGTCAAAGTGTGTGTGTGTGTGTGTGTGTGTGTGTGTGTGTGTGTGTGTGTGTGTGTGTGTGTGTGTGTGTGTGTGTGTGTGTGTGTGTGTGTGTGTGTGTGTGTGTGTGTGTGTGTGTGTCAAACATAAAAATCATATACAATTTACTGCATTATATTTTCTCTAGTTAGAAGTAGAATTCTTGTAGGCTGCAATGTGAACATTTCTACTGACACAGGTGACATCACATGATACAAATGATCTTTTTACTAGTTTGAAAGTAATCATTGAAGATTTTTTTAGCTGCCTTGTCTGTCATTTTTTACAGTCAGTACGTTTCTATGCCTTAAATTAGTCTGCCTTGTCAAGTAATTCTGTTTCTCGTATTTTCACAGCTTCATGTGAAGTTGTAGTTTCCATGTTTTTATCTCTAACGTGACTGTTAGCCATACGCAATGTGCCTCTAGTACACTAGGGGGGGACTGTGGTCATTTCAGCTTGTTTAGCTATGTGGGGGATGTACATTGATTGATTGATTGAGATTTGTATTAGTAGATTGCACAGTACAGTACATATTCCGTACAATTGACCACTAAATGGTAACACCCGAATAATTTTTTCAACTTGTTTAAGTCGGGGTCCACGTTAATCAATTCATGGTACATACGGTAGAAGAAGAGAATGCTACATGCTAATAAGCTAGCGCTAAGGACAAACTTGCAATAACAAACATGTTTAATGTACCGTAAGATTTTTTGTTAAAATAAAGCCAATAATGCAATTTTTTGTGGTCCCCTTTATTTAGAAAAGTACCGAAAAGTACTGAAAAGTATCAAAAAATAATTTTGGTACCGGTACCAAAATATTGGTATCGAGACAACACTAGCTGTGATGGTACATTCAATGAACTTTGCTAAATCCGCTATCATTAGCATTAGCTTGGTGTGTGGTCAGCTAATGATAGCGATTTAGCAAAGTATAGCTACTATACGTTAGCTATCATTGAATGAATATCATAACTTAACAACGTTGTGATATACATTCAATGAACTTTGCTAAATTGCAATCATTAGCTCACAACACGTGCTCAAAGCCATGACAGGGTATGAATCATATGATTAAAATACAAAGGAAAGTTAGCGTCCTCTAAGCATATGCGTAAAGCTAGCAAACATCTCCTTTAATTTACTTTTTCTAAGCCAGGGGCGTCCAAAGTGCGGCTCGGGGGCCATTTGCGGCCCACAGCTAATTGTTTACCGGCCCGCCACACATTCTGGAAATACTATTGTAAAAATAAAAAAGAACATTAAAAAAAGTGGAATGAGGTGAAATCTAACGAGAAAAAGTTGCAATGTTGACAAAAAAAGCTGCAATGCAGGCTGTTTTTTTTTCTTTTGTCTTTCTTTATTTGTCTTTTTTTGCCACTGCTCAAAAAAAAAAAAAAAAGACAAAAAATCCATGTTATAATTAATTATTTTCAGGGCTCCAATTACTTCAAATATTTCACTTTAAAATGTTTTATGTGGTAAATATGGCATATATTGTGTAGTAGCCATATAAAAACATCAACGTTTTCTTTGACAAAAGCGCATAAAACAAACAAAATAATAGTTCCAGCATAAAATCGACAGATATATCTGAAGTTGATCTCGTAACTTAAGTGTTGAAAGTAAAAGAAAAACCTAATAAAAATGTATCACTTTATGAGTGGGGCACCTTTTGGATCCCAAATATATTTAGTGATTTTTTATTTATCTTTTCACTGTGAATTAAAGGCCTACTGAAATGAATTTTTTTTTATTCAAACGGGAATAGCAGATCCATTCTATGTGTCATACTTGATCATTTCGCGATATTGCCATATTTTTGCTGAAAGGATTTAGTAGAGAAAATCGACGATAAAGTTCGCAACTTTTGCTCGCTGATAAAAAAAGCCTTGCCTGTACCGGAAGTAGCGTGACGTCACAGGAGCTAGTATTCCTCACAATTCCCCGTTGTTTACAATGGAGCGAGAGATTCGGAGCGACAAAGCGACGATTATCCCATTAATTTGAGCGAGGATGAAAGATTCGTAGATGAGGAACGTTACAGTGAAGCACTAGAGAGACAGTGATGGACGTATCTTTTTTCGCTCCGACCGTAACTTAGGTACAAGCTGGCTCATTGGATTCCACACTCTCTCCTTTTTTTATTGTGGGTCACGGATTTGTATTTTAAACCACCTCGGATACTATATCCTCTTGAAAATGAGAGTCGAGAACGCGAAATGGACATTTAAAGTGACTTTTATCTCCACGACAATACATCGGTGACACACTTAGCTACTGAGCTAACGTGATAGCATCGTTCTCCAATGAAGATAGAAACAAAAGAAATAAACCCGACTGGAAGGATAGACAGAAGATCAACAATACTATTAAACCATGTACATGTAACTACACGGTTAAAAATTCTCAGCCTGGTAAGGCTTAACAATGCTGTTGCTAACGACGCTAAGGCTAATTTAGCAACTTAGCAACCGGACCTCACAGAACTATGATAAAAACATTAGCGCTCCACCTACGCCAGCCAGCCCTCCTCTTCCCATCAACAGCCGTGCTCACCTGCGTTCCAGCGATTGACGGCGCGACGAAGGACTTCATCCGTGGGTTTGGCGGCAAGCATCAGCTAGGCGTAGTAAGTAGTCCTTGTTGTGTTGCTGTAAGTATTGTACTTAGCCGCTAATACACCGATCGATCCCACCTACAACGTTCTTCTTTGCAGCCTCCATTGTTCATTCAACAAATTGCAAAAGATTCACCAACACAGATGTCCAGAATACTGTGGAATTTTGTCGAAGAAAACAAGAGGTTTTTGTATCGGGTCGATGGGGTACAACCACTTCCGTGGATTTTGTGACGTCACGCGCATAAATCATATCCAAAGGAGTTTTTCAACCGGAAGTGTGGCGGGAATTTTAAAATTGCACTTTATAAGTTAACCCGGCCGTATTGGCATGTGTTGCAATGTTAAGATTTCATCATTGATATATAAACTATCAGACTGCGTGGTCGGTAGTAGTGGCTTTCAGTAGGCCTTTAAAATCAATGGTGTCCTGCATTATTGATATTTTAGGGCTCTAATTACTAAATACTACATATTTCAGTTTTACTATAAAAAAAACTAACTTTCTTTTGACAGAAAAGCCATAAAACATTTATTTTTATTTGTATTACTTTATATCAACTTGAAGTTGATATAGAGATTTACTGTAAGCGTTAAATAATTTAAAAAAAATAATAATCTGACTCATTTTTAACATTTTAATGACTGAGACCCTTTATGGTTCCCGGGACCCCTAAAGGTAAAATAAATAAAAAATCCATATATTTTGTTATGGTTTTAAAATGAAAAATATCAAAATGGCCCCCACATGCTTTAATTTTTCCGTGTGCAGCCCTCAGTGGAAAAAGTTTGGACACCCCTGTTCTAAGCGCTTCTTGCCACAAAAAGGGCCCCCAACGTATGTCGACGTTACACACAGGCAAAAAAAAAAAGTACAGTTTATTTTAACCTTCGTCCAAAAGTTCAACGTTTCTCTACTTTTTACACAACTTGCAAGAGCAGATTGATTGAGACTTTTATTAGTAGGTTGCACAGTGAAGTACATATTCTGTACAATTGAACACATTGGTAACACCCGAATAAGTTTTTCAACTTGTTTAAGTCAGGGTCCAGATTTCACAGAGAAGCATATTCAGTACACCTGAATCTAATAAATATTGCTAAAATAAATTCAACTGACTTAATCTTGTGCCTGATATCTTTGTCGGGTGTTGTGATTACAATCTTGATCAGCAAAACGCAAGGCATAAAATCATCCTTAACGTTTTCAACAGGATATCAGATTTTCATTGAAAACCAAATCATGCGAAACATGTTGCGTACAAAAACTGTAAAATATATTGATATATTGAATACATTGGCATCTGCAGTATCGCCTATTCACTATTGAAGCATTTCTGACTGTGTAGACAAAATATTATTGCAACCTTACAAGAATTACCCTGAGAGGAGTAAGGGTGTGTAAAACAAGATTTGTTTTACTTTTCAAGCAGTTAAAAATATACATTTAAAGCTTTATGTTGTATTTTACTGCTCCGTCTAACAAGCGAAACGTTTATTCAAAAGGCCGCAGTACCAAAAACTTCTGCTTTGGAAACGTTGCACACTTGAGTGTGACCGTATGAAAAGATGCACTTCCACTGTGTTTCCTGTGCTCTTATTTTTATTACAACATACACCAAATGGTGGCGCTGTTTCTAAACCACTAACCTTCGACTTCTCCTCACATAAGTCAAATTGACATGAAATTTCTCACACAGTGCTTGTGTTTGGTCAAATCACCACTAGCACCCTCAGGGCTCTCACAAGCCCTTCAGCAAGATCGGTTGCAAAACACGGCTGCAGTCAAGCAAAAGGGGCGGGACTTAGCAACTATTGGTTTGATGTTTTACATCAGAGGTGTCCAAAGTGCAGTCTCGGGTCCATTTGCAGCTATTTCTAAGAATATTACACAAAATCAAATAAATCAAAAAATATTAAAAACAAGTGGAACGTTGCACACTTAAGTGTGACCGTATGAAAAGATGCACCTCGACTGTTTCCTGTGTGCTATTATTTTTCTGACAACATACACCACATGGTGGAGCAAACAGGTGAAAAAGTTGCACATTTGATAACACAAAATGGTCATTACTCAAAAAGTAACAATGAATCAAAATCAATGTTATGAATTACTTTCCACTTTGAAATATTTTTTGGGGGGAAATATGCAGCTGAGACAGGCTCCAACACTCCCCGCCACCCCGAAAGGGACAAGCGGTAGAAAAATGGATGGATGGATATTTAATTGTTTTTTTTTTTAATACAAAAACTAATAATTGACGGATAGATTTGAAGTTGATCGAGAGATTTAAGTGTTGAAAGTTTTTATTATTTTTAAGTATGACTTATTTTTAACACTTTGGGTTCCTTTTGGATCACCAAAAATAGTGGATTTTTCTTAACTGCAATTGCTCAAAAAAATTATGAAACAAAATCAATGTTATGAACTATTGACCTATTTAATACTCCTCTTACCTCACATCAAATATTCCATTTTAATATTTTGGCGAAAAATATTGCACATGTGTTTCTGCCATTAAAAAAAACTGGGTTTTCTTTGACTAGCAAGTCACAAAATATCAAAAATACTTTTTTTCTTAGTATCAATGGATAGACCTGATGTTCTCGAGATTTAAGCGTTAAATGATTAAAAAAAATAAATGTTTAGATTTTTTTTAACACTTTTATGAGGGGCCCTTTTGAAACCCCAAGAATTTTAGTGGATTTTTTTTTTTTTATGTCATTGCTCAAAAACTAATCAATCAAAATCCGTGTTACAAATTATAGACCAGGTGTGTCCACACTTTTTAAGCAGGCGAGCTACTTTCCAATTGATCAAGTCAAGTAGGGATCTACCTCATTCATATATATCATTTATATGTATTTATTTATGAAAGATACGTTTTTGTTGACAAGTTAAAGGTGTTTAATGATAATACAAGCATGTTTAAGTTTAACATCCCTTTATTTCATGAAGACAAGAATATAAGTAGGTGTATTACCTGAGTTTGATGACTTGCATTGATTGGAATCAGACAGTAGTGCTGATAACGTCCACATTTTCAAACGGAGAAAAAAACTCCTCCTTTCTGTCCAATACCACACAAAAGTGGTTGGTTTTTGCCATCTTATTTGTCCAGCTTCCATACTCCTTTTTAAACACCTTACAAGAAATACATTGGCGGCAAACTCCGTAGCTTGCTAGCTTGTGCACGCTAGCTTTCTGAGACTCTTATTTTGTTAGCCCACGCAGGGTGGAGCAGCGCTTTTATTGTGAAGACAGGAACTGTGCAGTCGGTCTTTAGAGTATTGACGCCTCTCGCCTTCCTGTCAGTCCTTGTTGTCTTAATAATTAGCTAGCAGCAGCCAGCGTCATCTCACAAGACCGTCGGGTGCCGTGAATGTCAATCAAGTGACGTCATAGTGAAGATTTATGATCGCTAATTAACTTTTTTTTTTATAATACCGCATGGCTCGCGATCAACGTAATGGACACACCTGTATATTGACCTATAAAAGGCTCCAATTACTTCACATCAAATCAGTTTGGTATATTTTTTCAGTTTTTGCCCCAAAAAACTGGGTTTTCATTGACAAAAACGGCACTTTTTTTAAAATCTTATATCGACGGACCAAAAGTTGATCAAGTTTGGACACTGCTGGTTTACATGTCCTGTATGCTTGCATGACTTACACCAGTGTTTTTCAACCACTGTGCCGCGGCACACTAGTTAAAGTACCCATGATTGTCACACACACACTAGGTGTGGCGAGATTATTCTCTGCATTTGACCCATCACCCTTGATCGCCCCCTGGGAGGTGAGGGGAGCAGTGAGCAGCAACGCTGGCCGCGCCCGGGAATCATTTTTGGTGATTTAACCCCCAATTCCAAACCCTTGATGCTGAGTGCCCCGCAGGGAGGTAATAGGTCCCATTTTTATAGTCTTTGGTATGACTCGGCCGGGGTTTGAACTCACGACCTACCGATCTCAGGGCGGACACTCTAACCACCAGGTGTGCCGTGGGAGATTATCTAATTTCACCTAGTTGGGTTAAAAATATTTTTAGCAAACCAGTAATTATAGTCTGCAAATGATGTGTTGTTGTTGAGTGTCAGTGCTGTCTAGAGCTCGGCAGAGTAACCGTGTAATACTCTTCCATATCCGTAGGTGGCAGCAGGTAACCAATTGCTTTGTAGATGTCAGAAACAGCGGGAGGCAGCGTGCAGGTAAGAATGTGTCTAATGCTTAAACCGAAAATAAACAAAAGGTGAGTGCCCCTAAGAAAAGGCATTGCAGCTTAGATAAGGCTATACAGAACTAAACTAAAACTGAACTGGCTACAAAGTAAACAGAATGCTGGACGACAGCAAAGACTTACTGTGGAGCAAAGACGGCGTCCACAATGTACATGACGTGACAATCAACAATGTCCCCACAAAAAAGGATTAAAAACAACTGATATATTATTGATTGCTAAAACAAAGTAGATGTGGGAAATATCGCTCAAAGGAAGACATGAAACTGCTTCAGGAAAATACCAAAAAGAGAAAAAGCCACCAAAATAGGAGCGCAAGATAAGAACTAAAACACAACACACAGGAAAACCGCAAAAAACTCCAAAAAAGTCAGGGTGTGATGTGACAGGTGGTGACAGTACACCTACTCTTGAGACAAGAGCTATATTGATGCATGCTTGGTTATGGTTTGAATTCATACCCAACAATTGCGACAACGACTTTTTACTGTCAACTGAGTTTCGTTTCTAATGATTTCTGCTGGTGGTGTGCCTCCGGATTTTTTCAACGCAAAAAATGTGCCTTAGCTCAAAAAAATTTGAAAAACACACTTAATCACAACCCGTAGGGGGCGCCAAAAACGAGGCCACCAAGAGGTGTCTTTTTCATATTGTTGTTTTTAAGCTGGAATGGCTGCTAAAATGGTGATATTACATGTGGAAATGAGTTGAAGAGACCGACTAGAAAAAAAGAGTCTTTAATGTTACAAGCTACATTTGTACATTTCTACAGCAAACCTAAGACTAACAAGTCAGTTTGTAGGGGAAAAAAGGCTAAAGATTTACAACAGAAAAAGTGGATGAGAAATTAAATATGAGTATATACTATATATTTATTCAGTTCAATATTTTTGTCCCATTAAATAAGCTTAAAAACATGTCATCCTTTCCAAGAATCAATGTGAAGTATAAATTACGTTAAAGCACCATTTCCACAAGGATGAGGAGATAGAAATAAATAAGTACAGTTATGGTTGTCGTATAAGGCGGAGATATCAACACCGATGACACTCGATGTTTGGGCCCAAGGCGGGGAGAAAAGATGCCGTGGTTTATGAGAAAAGCAGAAAAGATTGTCACCGTTTCAACTCTGGTACGAACACCTTTGCGCGCTCCCTGCGTCCACGCCCGCAGGTCGGGACTTGCGTTGCAGGCGCGGACGTTTGCTTTACAGTGTGCGAGCCTCGCGTGTACAGCGCGGACCTCGGAAATAAAAACAATCATCCCAGCCGGGATTTGTTCCCAAAATAACAGCTATCACATGACACCGTGGCCGGGGGGGTTGGTGGTAAAAGTCAACAGAACACTGTACATGTAACCCTTGAAGTGCAAAAAGAAGTTTAGAAAAGTAACTTGCGTTTATTTTAGCTCATCAATGGAAGGATTTTCTTACCGTACTTTAAAATGTAAGTTTGCATTAAAGCTGCTGTATGTAACGGACAGGTGGCTGCCTTGAAGGAGCAGCAATATGCCCCGCCCTCTTCCTGGTTCGACCATGTAAGCCACGCCCACCCAATCTACTTGTATATTTCCTGTTAATAACTGCTTACTTTCTGCTGTAACGTGCTTCCTTTTACACGTTTTAAATAAAGATGTCCGATAATGGCTTTTTTTGCCGATATCCGATATTGTCCAACTCTTAATTACCGATTCCGATATCAACTGATACCGATATATACAGTCGTGGAATTAACACATTATTATGCCTAATGCATTAAACAATGTTACAAGGTTTTCCAAAATAAATCAACTCAAGTTATGGAAAAAAATACCAACATGGCACTGTCATATTTATTATTGAAGTCACAAAGTGCTTTTTTTTTTTAACATGCCTCAAAACAGCAGCTTGGAATTTGGGACATGCTCTCCCTGAGAGAGCATGAGGAGGTTGAGATGGGCGGGGTTGGGGGGGGGGGGGGGTTGAAGTGGGGGGTATATTGTAGCGTCCCGGAAGAGTTAGTGCTGCAAGGGGTTCTGGGTATTTGTTCTGTTGTGTTTATGTTGCGGATGTTCTCCTGAAATGTGTTTGTCATTCTTGTTTGGTGTGGGTTCACAGTGTGGCGCATATATGTAACAGTGTTAAAGTTGTTTATACGGCTACCCTCAGTGTGACCTGTATGGCTGTTGACCAAGTATGCGTTGCATTCACTTGTGTGTGTGAAAAGCTGTAGATATTATGTGATTGGGCAGGCACGGAAAGGCAGTGCCTTTAAGGTTTATTGTCGCTCTGTACTTCTCCCTACGTCCGTGTACAGCTCCGTACAGCGGCGTTTTAAAAAGTCATAATTTTACTTTTTGAAACAGACAGATAATTTCCGATATTACATTTTAAAGCATTTATCCGCCGATAATATCGGCAGTCCGATATTATCGGACATCTCTACATTAAATTGAACCATAATTAAAAATTATGACTTAAGAGGTGAACTGATTTTTCATTTGCACTTTTATTTAACAAATATATTATTAATAATTTAGTTAGTTTAGAGGACGGCGTGGCGCGGTTGGGAGAGTGGCCGTGCCAGCAACCTGAGGGTTCCTGGTTGAATCCCCACTTTCTACCAACCTCGTCACGTCCGCTGTGTCCTTGAGCTCCTGAAGGCTTGTGGTTAGGGCCTTGCATGGCAGCTCCCGCCATCAGTGTGTGAATGTGGAAATAGTGTCAAAGCGCTTTGAGTACCTTGAAGGTAAGGAAAACCGTTATACAAGTATAACTTATTACCATTAACATTAGTTAGAATGTATTTAGGAGTGCGTCATATGTACGATGTACATTTATTTTTCATCAGTCTTTCTTAATCCCTTCTTTCACAGTACATTTGATTAGCATTTATTTTGTAATCAGCCTGACCTGCCTAGATAATAATCTTTGTAAATAAAGTTGCATATCATTTGACAAGGTTTACCCTGTTAAACTGTAAGTAGGTTAGAAATGATTCCAGAATGAATAAAATCAAGAGTAAGATTACTTATTCAGTGGTAATATTTGAGTGGGCCACGGACCACTCTGTAGTGGAAAAAATGGGCCCTAAGAATGTCAAGAACCCCTACTTTAATATTCACGTTTCCCACTACAAATGATCAAATGACCAAATGTATGATTAGGTCAAGTGAGAGTCCAATTAATGAAGCGTATGACCCCGTAAAAATACTATATACTATAAGAAAAATCGGTAATGTTCGCACTCAAAATAACAAAGAAAGAATTCTTTAAAAAAATATATATGTACGATATATATATAAAACACTTTAGCCTTTACATACGACTTTCATTACGTAATTACATGATTTCACAACCCCACCACAAGTAGATTGCTGACCCGTGGGAAATACTATGTTTTACCAAACAATGAATAATCGTGATGAAAAATCCTGATTTCAATATTGATGAAAATAATCCAGATTTTTCAGGCCATATTCATGTACCTTCTTTCCTGCTTGTTTTAGTCAGTGTTTTAACATGTTCAGCCTCGTCCTCCAGTGATAATACTACTTAAGAAGAAATGTATTTTATTTGCCGTAATGGATGTTTATTAACTTAGGGGGCTCCACACTGTGTATGGACATATACATTTAGCTGCTAGCCGAGGGACCAAGAACAAAAAGAGTATCAGCCAGAAGGGGATCGGCTTTTGTGACCTGGCCCATTACGTACTTTATTACGATACTGATTGGTGGTGCGTGCCGGACAATCATTGCATACTTTTTAAATCGGTTCATTCTCGAAGATCTCTTTTGCGCTTGCGCAAGAAAGCCGATTGACAGTCATTTTATTTGGCTCGAATTAATGTATTTGTAAAGTATATTCTATTGGTAACCCATGCTAACCGTTGAGTCAGGGACATACAGCAGCTTTAACGTTCCCGGTCCAAGGGGTCCGCTGTGAGTGCTGAGCTCGTCGACGCAAGCCCACTCACCGGTACACGTTAGCTCGCTACTACGACACACTCACACGTACAAACAAAGTGAGAAAAAGATTATTGTGGCTATAAAATCGAGGGTAGACCGTTTGGAAAAAGTCGGATTAGGAAATACGGAGGCACAAAGCTGCCTTTTTAAAAAAACAACAAAGCCAGCAGCTCTCGGATCACCACGGCGAGGCTAACGTGTTGTCAACACGTAACGTCCAAAGTGTGGTCGCAGATATCGTCCACGCGTTCTCTTCGTCTGCCAATCCTCAATATCGACAAATCTATACACAAATCCATCAAAATATAATTTAGAAAAAGCTTTACAAAATCATCTCCAGTGACTCCAGCAGATGTGAATCAGTCAGAATATTGGAGGTCCAAATCCACGGTGCCGTCCGTCACGACTAACCTCACTCTCTTCGGTTTGGTGGAACCCATAGAGTGAGATGTTGGTCCATAGTGTGGCATGTCCTGGTGATCGCCCGGCTGGTTCTGATGGTGCCCGTCCCTCTTAAAATGTTCATCCGGCCCACTTTTGTGTCCTGAAAACCCACCCAGGGAAAAGGAAGACGGGTTGGATGGCTGAGACCCGCACGGCTCCAGGACCAGCCGCCCTTGTGTGCCGGAAGGTTCCATCAGGCAGTGGTAGGTGTAGTTTGTTGGGCCGAGTCCTGGGTAGCCTTCAGACCCGTCCCTGAGACCCAGCGTCAATGAATGGTCTCCACTGAAGTTGAGGACGTAAGGGGGGCCTTGGGAGCTGTGAGGGAAGGAAGCTGATGTGTGACTCTTGTTTGCTGGCGCTGGCGTGCCCGGAGGCGTATCGTGGACCATTTGAGAGCTGCTGTGATGAGGCATTGGAGACAGCGACGACCCGAAAGTGAAGTCAAAAGGGTCCTGCTGAGTGTAACACGGCTGGTTCTTGTCCGAAACCAGGGGAGTGGCTCTATCGTGTCTGGAACTCTTGTCCTGCGGGGAGGAATACCCGTCTTTACTGGGGAAGACGAAAGGTCGTGGCAATGTGGAAAAGTTCTTGTATGCCACATTTGTGTCTTCATGTTTGTCAGAGGACATTCTACTCCTATTGAGCGGCTGATGTTTGTTTAGATGAGCACCAGGCCTGCTGGGGTTGACAGAGTAATCGAAAGAGCCTTTGTGTTGACTCTGCTCACTCCTCTCACTCTCTCCCGACTTTGCACTGAATGTTTTAGACAAATCAGGATGGCCGCCAGCAGCCACATGATCTTTGGGAGGCGCGCTATACAAGTTCTGGCTCTGGTTCCCTCCCTGAAACTTGACGACTCTGTGGATGACTGTGGAGGGTTTCTCGTGGAAGGTGAACGGATTGTCAGGGGGGTTAGGGTTCTTTACAGCTAAGCGTTGCGGATTTAGGAATTTGTTTGCCATTGGAGACACTGGGATGGATCTGGTCAGGCTACTCTGGGACACACCTCGTACTGCATTAGTCTGGCAACTCGGGAAAGTCTGGGACTTGTTAGGAATGCTCATGCGATGGAAGGGTCCCTGCGTTTTGAGGTTAGAGGTTGTTCTTGATTGGCTGCTGCTAGGCTTCATGTTGAGACTGTGTTGAACTGAAAGAGGAATAGGATTTTGAGACGGAGCGGCAGATGTGCTTGACAGGCGTGGCTTGCCTCCAGCTGAGGAGGAATTACTTTTTGAGTCCTCTTTGGACAAGCGGATTCCTGGATTTTTATTTAGAGTTCGGTCTTTTGCTGCAAGCTCCGGGTTTAGGGAGGAAAAACTGAAGCTAGTTTGGGGCGTGTTTCGGTCTTTTGAGAAGTCCTTTGCTTCACAGTCCAGTGAAACTGGATCATTTTTGGATGACAATAGACTGGGGAAGAACTGCAGATCTTCGCCGGTAAAGTTATTTCCTGGACTAGGGGGGCCGAGGTAGGGCGTCTCAGTGGTCCATGTGTCGGCGGGGCTATGTGAAAGGGGGCTGCTGAAGGGGTCTGTGGGTGGATCAAGTGAACACAGGTCGGATGGAGATGACGGCAGAATGTTCTGTGGCTGATAATAGCCCTCAAAGTTGAGACACTGGAAGTCCAGAAGGTCATCACAGCAGTTTGGGAAAGAGGGCTCGCCTGAAAGCATGTTGTCTGCCGTCTGGAATGGAGGAGACTGGGAAGGGGGCTCGATGAGGGGATTGGGAATGCTGGAAAAGGCAGCAGTTTTCTCCAAAATCTGAGAAGAACACAAACCCTCGGACAGCTTAGAGAGGCTGTTGTCAATCTGCTGGAGGGATTGACTGAGGCAATTTGTTGACGTCTCTACGGTCCCACACTTCATTTTGTGTCGCTGCTTCTTTCCACCGCTGTTCACGTCTGTTCTTTCAGGAATGACATCAGGCGATGCGATGTCGGGGTTAACATTCAGCGGGGAGGACAAGGACAGCGGGGACAGAGACAAAGACAACTGTGGTGCGTCTGGTTTTTGGGGCGATGGGTTACTGTTTAAATTCTTTTGAGCAGACAGGAGCTCTTCTCTCGACTTGCTTAAATCAAGCAATCCTTTGTTTTGCTTGGCCAAAAGATGACCTCTGAACTCCCTCTTAACTTTGGCCTCTATTTTAACTTCAGGCAGGCTTGTCTCATCGTCCGTGTCTTCCACCTCCCAGATGCCCTCGATCTTTCTCCGAAGCTTAAGAACAGGCAAAGAAATACCATTCAGGTCTAAATTGGAGTCCAGTTTCTGTTGTGACCCACTTTCAAACAAGCAGCAATTTTTTGTGAATCGATCTTCAAATTTAGTTTCCTGCACAACAGCTGATGACGTCTCAATCTGGGTTTTTTCTGGCAGCTGATTGGCTGCTGTGAGAATCTCCTCATCAGGTTTCTCCTTACCGTCTTGGAGTTTGTCCTCACAGCCCTGCTCTGATTTTGCCACAGTAGAGACATTCTTCCTCTCACTTCTTCTCTCACCTCTTTTCTTCAGGCGCAGCAGTCGGTTCTTGGACTTTTTGCTGGCCTGCACATGAGCCTGAGCCGCCTGCATCTCCATGCTTAATACTGACACGGAATCCATGATGGCTTTGAGTGGATCGTTGTCCAAATCCTCCCTCTTTTCACTTTTCAAGGTCATGTTTCCTAATCCGTCATTCTGCATTTCCCAGACTTTCCCTTTCCTCCGCTTGAAACGAATCCTAAAATTAAGTTCCGGCTTTTTCTCCTCCAGATCGCTTTGTTCGAGGGTTTCCATCTTTGCTTCTGCTGGAGAGCTATTTTCCGGATTATTAGCTTCCTCGGTTTGATTGTTTCCGTCAAGGTTAACAGACTCTTGATGGGGAGCGCTGTCCTTTGCACATCGCGTCTCTGATTTTAACTTGTGAACTTTCCTTTGCTGCACTTCAGGACTTCTTGGCCGAAGCACTCTACTGTTGTAATTTTGTCTTGTGACCCTTCGACACTTAAACCTCTGCATTTTTGCTCTCAGTTTCATTTTTCTGCCTCGTTTAGTAGTGCTCTTATGTTCTATAACCCGGCTCGGGTCTTGCCTTTTGTTTGTGTCTAATGCAGAGTCTACTTTTTGGGCTCCATCTGGAGCAGAAGTCACACTTTGTTCTGGCTCTACGGAGCTGCGGAATGTCCGTTTCTTCAGAGGTATGTTGGACTGCATGTGCGCCTGAGGATTGGCTTGAGGCTGTAGACTGTTTGTTGAAATGTGCGACTCAGGAGGTAGTGGGTTCAGGCGGGAGGCGCAGAGGATTCTGTGCTGGTTTGCCGACAGACTTTGTGCGCCATCTTGGCTAGAGTCGACTAACCCAGTGTCTGCACTGCTGGAGTCTGCCCTGAGCTTTTGTTCAACTTTTCTTTTCAACCATCTGCTCTTCCGCCGCCGTCGCCTCCTAATGCTGCGTCTACCTGCATGGTTTGGGATTTTTCTGGGGGGCGAGGCAGAACTATCACCCTGTAATTGCTTGGGTATTCCTTTTTTTAAAATATCAGACAATAGAACCTTTGCAGTCTTTATGATGATATCGTTGACAGGTTTGTTCCCTGCTTGCTGGTTTGGCGTACAAACGGACTGCTGTGAACCAGGAGCGTCGTGTGTTTCCTCAACTTTATCATCTTTCAAGTTATTTTGCCTGGTAGTTTTCCCATTGGACACTAGTTTACACACAGATTTGCTGTCTTTTTCAGCAGAAGAGACGGCCTGTCTCTTCTCGTTGTGTTCTGCATTTCTTTTCTCTTTTTCAGCAGCAGAGATGTTCTTTCTCCTCTCATTGTGTTCTGCACTTATTTCCTCTTTTTCAGTAGCGGCGATAATCTTTCTCTTATTGTTGTGTTCTGCGCTTCTGTCATCTTTTTCAGCAGCAGAGACGGTCTTTCTCTTCTCGTGTTCTGCACTTCTGTCCTCTTTTTCAGCAGCAGAGACGGTCTTTCTCTTCTCGTGTTCTGCACTTCTGTCCTCTTTTTCAGCAGCAGAGACGGTCTTTCTCTTCTCGTGTTCTGCACTTCTGTCCTCTTTTTCAGCAGCAGAGACAGTCTTTCTCTTTTCATTGTGTTCTGCACTTCTGTCCACTTGCTGCCGTTTGCATGTTTTTTCTTCAGACATCGTCTGGATTTCGATGACCTTGTTTTTCTCGCTTCCCTTGCACGGGGATGAATCATCTGTCATCTCGCCACTGTGTCGCTTGCGTACGTTGACTTTATCAACCGCTTTGAAAAACATCTCCCGCACTCCTCGGTTGCCTTCGGCTGTGATGCAGGCGCTTGGCGGCGGTTCTTGCTTCAGCTGAGCTTTGGATGCTGGGAGCGGTCTGAGGCCCTGGTACTGCCTCATCCTTCCTCTCAGCTCTTCTCTGAGGTCCTTGTCTTCAAAGCGCTTTGTAGCCTCTTTTCTGCGAGGCACTGATACCCTTGTTAGGCGGACGGAAAGGTATTGCTTGAGTGATACTAATGGATTGCCTGCAGGTGTCTTACTACTGTCGGTGACGACGTGACTAGTACTGGAGATGCCAGGCTTACTGTTAGTCTTCATTTCAGGGTCTGCTTGTTCCACCGTGTCCTGCTTTACAGTACTAGAGTTTTGGTTTGAGTCAACAGAGTGGCAAGCTGAGTTACTGGGCGCTGTTTGATGTCCGAGTGTGGCCTGATCCGTGCTTTTGGCTCGGGAAGAGCTCCTCAAGGGGACAGCCTTTCCTTTCTTCTTCTTCTGAAGTGGCTTGGAGGGACCGAGAGCCAAACACTTTAGACTGCTGCTGTTTGGGCTTGGCTTTGGCTGCACTACCTCCAGTTGGTGCAAAAGGGCTCTCTCTCTGCTTTTTGGGTTCTTACAGATGAGCAAAAAGTCCAGCGTGTGGCGCCGAACTCTGATCCTCAGGTCCCTTATGACACACTGCGACAGAAGAGGAAGTGTCCGCCGCTGGTTCCTGGTACTGCAGAGATTAGAGGAGCGTATGTGCTGCTGTCGCATCCACTTCTTAGTTTGTGTCAGTTTTCTGTTCTTGAGGGCATTTTTTCTCATCTGATGGGTAAAGGAATTCCTTGAGGGGATAGCTAGGAGGGAGAGACAACAAAAGATGAAGCGATTATAAGAGACAGCCTTTGCAACAAAGAATTTAATATAGAGTGGTACCTCAATTTACAAATATTTTTGTCGGCCTTTTGATTTGCTTTAAGTCGCAAGAATACCTTGAGTTGCCAGCATTTTTACCATCGGCTGAAGTAGTATTTGTGACATGATTGTGCCGTCTGAGCAGTAAAGAGTTTACATGTTGTTCCTGTTTTGTTTACACAAAAAACAAACAACCATCGGAATTAAAAATAGTTAGTGTGCAGGAGAGGAACTAGTTGACCAAATCAGAGAAACAAACCATTAAAAATGTGTCCCGTTATCAGCCTAGGAGAATCAGCCTCGCCATTACGTCAGTATATCACAAGAAACACTGTGGTATGCTGCCACACACGCCCAAATAACAGACAATTATTCATAAAAATATTGAAAAGCTTCAGATACTATTTGACGTATTTCAGTTTGTTCTGTCCAGTCCTGACTCAAACTGGTCTGTCTAGCATTTGGCACACAGACAAACACATGGCTTGTTGTGTGTTGTCAACTTCTCCGGTCATTCACTCAAACACGTCGGAGTCAATGTTGTCAGATTTGACAACAGAAGTACACAACAAAAACAAAGCGCTTATGATAAGTGGATAAAACCCGGACTGGACGGAGAATTAGAATGTCCGAAGAAGACACCACATTAGTCCGTTCTCCAAGGTACACGCAGTGGAAGAATGGTGTCAAACTCAAGGTCTAGGGGTCAAATTTTCGCCCGTCACATCATTTTATATGGCCTGCGAAAGCCTTCAAATAACATGCATCAATTCATGTATTTGTTCTTTCCATTTTGAAATTAAAAAATACAAGCAATCTTTTCAACTTTAAAATGATCTAATATTAAAAAAAATATATAAAAATATCATACACTCCAAACATTTTTTGTTAAAATATATACTTAGATACAGGGCTGCAACTAACAACTAATTTGATAATCGATTAATCTGTCGATTATTACTTCGATTAATCATCGGCTAAAAGAGACAAACTACATTTCTATCCTTTTCAGTATTTTATTTAAAATAAAACAGCACACTGGCACCATACTTATTTTGATTATTGTTTCTCAGCTGTTTGTAAATGTTACATTTTATAAATAAAGGTTTATAAAAATAAAAAATAAAAATTACAAATTAAAAAAAAGTAGCCTCTGCGCATGCGCATAGCATAGATCCAACAAATCGATGACTAAATGATTCGCCAACAATTTTTATAATCGATTTTAATCGATTAGTTGTTGCAGCCCTACTTAGATATATGCAAGTTATCCATCAAATTGTGCGTTGCAAAAATGACAATATTTTACAGTAAAATTATGGTTACTGAGTTGCCAGTTTAACATAAAATTTAAGGAGGTTTTACAGCGCATTACTGCAATATTGTTGCTGTAAAAAAACTATGGTACCGTTTTCCATTTACAGTAATACACCGTAAAAACAACAACTATAGAATTTATGGTAAAAAAAAAAAAGGCAGCTCAGTTGCGAGTATTTTACTTTGAAAAAAACAGGGGTTCCATTTTTTCCTATTTACAGTAATATGCTGTAAAAACCATACATTTAACAAAATGTTTTAACCGTAAAAAAACATTGTTACTGTTTTTAAAATTACAACTACATGCTTTAAAAACCACTGTAAATGTGATTTTTTTTGCTAATTTTTTTGGAGTGTAAGTAAAAAAATATTCTAAATGCTTAGGCAATTGCGTAATAATATCATGAGGCGAATAAAGGTCATAACTGAAATGTGGCCCTCAATGAAAACGAGTAGTAGAACATTATTCCATAAAACTACCGTTTGAAGTATATTCCATTCTTCTCATTTTCAAACTTTTGAAAAAGGTATGTTATATGTTAAAAATGGTGTTGTTATGGGAGGGCTAAGCACGGATGAAATTGATTTGAAATAACTTCCGGGCGGGGCTGCTTTGAGATACGAATGTCACGAGTTAGGAGCATGGTCGCAGAACAAATTGTGCTTTAAGTTGAGGTACCACTTGTACAGCCATACCAGCCAGCACATTTTTATTCAACACAGCAAATATGTGAACAGATGAGTATTTAAGGGATAAGCGCTAAAAGTATACCTGAGTGTAATGCTGCAATAATGGGCCTGGTTAGGTGGCCCTTCTCTCTGTGATGGCGGAGGTATCGCTCTCGGAGGCGGTACTTCTGGCCCAGGGGGTCCTTTGTTTCCTCACATTCGGGCTTCTTCCCTTTGTGTTTGAAGTGACCCTCCCCTTTCCTGGAGAAGAGTTCACATGAAGCAACAATCCAACAACCAACAAATTGTTTGAAGCCTTTGGTTTAAAAGACTGCCGAGTACAAACGTGGCTAGCCCACCTCTCGCAGGTGCAGCATTCACACATTTCATTGCCCTCCCCGAAAAAGCTGGCACCATAGTAACACGTGATCTCCTCCCCGGGTGAGATGGGTCGAATCACCTCCACACAAGCTCCGTTTTTCTCACCAGGGACAAACTGGGCGGGGACAAGAGACAGAAGGTTGGCGAACCCCCCAGGGGCCACAAGAACAGAAAGTAGGAAGCAACAGACAATAAAACATTGAAACATCATTGAAATTAAGTCAATTGACACTGGAAATATTTGTCACACATCCCTTTGGTGAAAATGAGATCAGCAAATATTTACTTACCTTGCAATTTGGCTTGCAGTCTGCCAGCAGGGAGCAAAGAAAAGATGAGATTAATTCAAAACCAAAGAATTTAGCAAATCATTTGATAGGCTGATGATGATTCATCCTTATACTTTATTAAAATATCTTGTCAGCATCGGAAGTCCAAAGAATTTTAGCAGCATTTTAGAAAACAGATTGCTACGGCATGTACATAATGTATTTACTGACTCATGATTGTTAGAAATCATTGACTGTGATCATGGAAATATTCCTATGAATAAAGTTATATTTAGAAGGGAACTGCTTTTTGGAATTTTGCCTATCATTCAATATTCTTAGGTAAGACAAGAACACGTTTTTCTTTTTTTATATGTATTCTAATTTGTAATATACAGCAAGAACACGGTGGCTAACAGTGCAGCTAATGGGAGTACACTATTCCACCCACAAAGCCCTCTAAAATCATCTAAAAAACGTCAACAAAACTCCATTTACATCTTGTGACCTGAATAATAACCAAGTAGTACCAATATTGTTACTATAAGCGCTAATGCAAACGATCTATGTTTAGTGGCGCCGTGATCAAAGAAAGCTAACTAGCATATGCTGCTATACTGACATATTGAGCCGGTGAGCTACTGCATGGCCTCTTTGTTGGTAAAAGTTAATTATAGATTATAAATCATGCCTCTCACCTGGATAGTAGAAGGATGTGGCAGTAAAACAAGAAGTTGGTCAACTTTGACATCCAACATTTACCGGAGATCGTGAGAAAGACACAGAAATACACTCGTTTGCGGAAACTTTTATTTTTTAAGCCTTCGTGAGGATTATGGTTATCTTAATGGGAAGATATAAACATCTAATCAGTCGGCATCCCAGTGAGAGCAGACATTGTACAGTAAGTGGTTGTTTTATTATGTTCGTAGTTTATATTCCTTGTTTAGCACCTAACAATACTGCTACATGATGCCTAGTGTTTCACTAAAGCTGGATCTGTTTAGCACACAGCTGCTAAAACTAGTAGCTCACCCTCCTTAAATTCAGGCTAAAAAGTATAAGGTTCTGGATCATTATTTGTCCCAAAGTAATCCTTGTTGTCACTCTTGAAGCCTGTCATAATTAGTAGTGTTGTTAAAGGGAAAAGTGAACGTTGTGATGTGTCTGAAAAATGAATACGCCGCAATATGACTAAAATGAGCAAAATATGTAAATATCACATGTTATTATGAATGTTACTACATTACTTATATACCCACAACATGTACATAAAACGTTGGAGGCAATTGGATTTTTTTAGATCACTTTATAGACAGACTTTTGCTAGCTTTTATTCACGAATTAGGATGCATAAACAAAAGAAAAACATGTGTGCTTGTCTCACATAAAGATTGTGAATGATAGGCAACATTTTATTTTTTTTAAAGTGCAGTTCCCCTTTAAGCCATGAATTATAACTGCACTACATTGCAGCAGCCAGCAGAGAGTGCTGTTAAAAGACTTTGTTGCAGCTCTAGGTTTGCCATAAAAAACAAAGAAGGGTAAGCAAGAAGAGAATGACATTTAGCGCAGGACTATTTAATAAAAAAATAGATATCAATGTGTTAAAATATGCAAAGTTTACAATGTTGCTGACATTTCTGTAAAGTAATAAGCCAAAGCAACTCACCGTGGTTGATGAAGGCGGCGGGGCCAAGCCACAGCTGGGCACAACGTTTGCGCGTGGAGTACATCACGCTGAAGTCGTTGACCCCCGCCCTTAGCACGGCGCTGTCGGCCGGGCTCAGCTCAGCTATGCAGCCCAGGAGGACCTCTACCCGCTCGCCGACAAACCTGCCCAGCGACAACACACGCAGTGTTAAATTCAAAAAACACCTTTGGTCACTTTGGCGCTCATAAAACTTAGTGGGGTGGGAGGGCTGTACCAGTGTCTGGTGGACGTGATCTTGGCTCCGTTGGTCTCTGAGGAATATCGGTCACACGACTCGATCTTGACGCCACTGTCCAGCAGAAAGGCACCCAAGTAGCGATACACCTGCAATTTAGAACGTCAACTTAATTAGTCGGGTTCACCAGGGATGCCTAATCTTTTTCTACGAGGGCGGCGCACAGATAAAAATTAAGTAGGCAGGGACACTTGATTTCCTGCAGCTTTTGTTTCGTTTTGGAGATGAAGGAAGTAATTACTCAAACTAATGTAGGCGAAAATATGCCATTTAGTTGAATATATATCTAACTGAGCTTTGTGTTGTAGGTCACAAAAGAAATCATGTTTGAATGAGAGGTTTTATTTTCTGTCCTTTTAGACACACATGGTTCATTTTCAAAATAATAATGGCAATAGAATTAAAGTAAGGGACAATACGCTCCAGAAGGGTTGTCCCAAGTGCGTACATTTGCTGCTCGCAACTCTTTTAACGGCCAGCTGCACATTTTCAAAATATTACAAAAATGTTTTAAAGTGGAATAAAAGAGCAAACTGGTGTAATAGATCGGAAGGTATTTTAGAGACTTAGGCATTGAAAGTAAAAATTATATTGTTAAATTACTTATTTTTAACACTTGTGAGTAAGGATGCCAGTATTCATCTGTACTCTTATTGGTAATATGTGACCTGTGCTGGCAAAATGAGTCACAATGAGGAAATTTTAAAAACTGAGTTATTGTTATTTACACATTCTCCATCTAAAGACCTTCAAAATGATATATGGTTTGTTGGAATCGGACAGAAAATGACCGAGTTACATCCGATTGAAGTCGACCAAGTTTGAGGGTCCGTTTTGACAAAAAACAGCTTAAAGTTTACTGTTCCAGAACAGAATGTTCCAAAACAAAACTCCATAGCAACCATACCTTAAAAGTCCTTGTAGCAACACCAAAATTGGTACAATTAAAGTCAAATCCCATGTCTAAAGGAAAAATATATATTCAACTCTATTGAAAACGGTTATGTACAAAAATTTCAACACTGTTATGTCACAGTTTTTTTGTTCACTGGTCAGTTTGTCAGCTGGTCAGCTGTCCGTAATATTCCTGACCAGCAGCACTAAGAATATTCGCCGACTGCAGTGAATTTAGCGCACTTGCAACCACCTGTGTACCCTCTCCACCTTCTAAATCCATTACGGAATGTAAAACAGTCTAACTTATCCACAAAAATAATAATTAAATGTTCGAAAATCACCTTTTTTCACCAAATATTCCGCTCGAATTACTGTGTGTTGTTTTTCATCAGGGCGCTGCCATGATACCACAATGCACCGCGCGGGGTGATTCAACCAATGAGGGTACGCCTCACAAGCCGGATTTGTTTACGTCGGGACAGGTTTAAAAACTCGAATTATATTGGTTCAGAATGGCGTCATCGGGAATTCCATGCTCATTTTTAGAAAGTAGGTAAACTTGGCGTCACAATGATACCAAATATGGCTAGGGGGATTCCCCCTTATTGCCGCGAGTGAGCGTTGAAAATACTTGATTTTCTCAAGGAAATTTAACACAAAGGACTAATTTCTGAAGACATACCTCGTACAAAACCTTCAAATAAAGGTGATTTAATGTTTTCTTGCTATTTCGATGATTGGGATCGCTAGATTGTGGCTTTATGGACTCATTTTTGTGAAAATCTCAATTTCAACCAAGATACATTTTTTTCACTTATTTGCCTGTAGGTCAAAATTAGCCTGTGCGTATTCCGACTCATTTTGCCAGCACGGGTCACATATATCAAAGTGGTATAAATATAGATGAGGAAGAAATGCACTTTTATTACAATTTTTGTTAGCTTTACTATTTTTTATTAGTATTGCTTCCTTATTTCTGATTATTCCAAGCTGATTATCAGAACCTAGGGCTGGGCAATTATGGCACACAAAAATAAACAATAAACTAGTGATTACTTCAACATTTTATAATAATTCTAAGTAATAAAAAAGTTACCTAATTGAGAAAAAGTACAATAATATAACAATGTACAAATAAATTAGAGTTTAAATGCTTTCAAAAAAAATAAAGCACATCTAAAGATGCATCAGTTATTATTTCAACACTGACGCTCCAACTATAGTAGAAGCTGTCAAGTTATGAACTCACCGATGAAGATCAGTGGTCGCGTCCATAACATTACAGCATTAACAGTAATAGCACCATTCCTTTCCCCACAGCTTTTGGCTGACAAGTAGTCATGAAATTTGCAAAATAAACATATCACCTGACACATACAAGTCATTTGGGAACTGTTGGGCTCTGTATTTTGTAGTGAGTTTGGTAGTGTGAGGTGGCCGCGTGTCAAGGAGGCAAGCACAGAGATGGCCCGAGAAGGATGCAGGGCAGCCAGCTAGAGTGCTGGCTCTGAGCTGGTCAGGCTCCATGGAGGTAAGTGTCAAGTACACGGTCCCCGTAAACATGATTTCCCCTTTTGCTCTCAATAGCTGCGTTTCTATTGTAGTTTTTCGCTAAGAAAAGGTGATATTTCAAAAATTCCGACAAGGTACATTGCGACTTGTAGATGTTTGCATTAAAGGATGTTTTGCGTCATGAGCCGTAATTCTCGTAAAATCTCTTCCCACAAGACTTTGCTTTGAGGAAGATATCGCAGCCAACGCTGTTGACGTGATGTTAACAGAAGACGAATGCAGCGGGTGATCGGTCAAAGGCAATGTCCTTACTGGCCCCTTGAAATTATTTGGCCATGTGAGTCTCTACGAGCCGGCCTCTGTTCCTGGAAAGAAACCCGCGACACGGCCCGGTGCGGCGATGCCGCCTCGCTCAGTGGCCTTGTGGTTAGAGTGTTCACCCTCAGACTGGAAGGTCGTGAGTTCAAACCCCGGCCGAGTCATACCAAAGACTATAAAAATGGGACTCATTGCCTCCCTGCTTGGCACTAAGGGTTGGAATTGGGGGTTAAATCACCAAAATGATTCCCGAGCGCAGCCACCGCTGCTGCTCACTGCTCCCCTCACCTCCCAGGGGGTGAACATGGGGATGGGTCAAATGCAAATGATAATTTCACCACACCTAGTGTGTGTGTGACTATCGTTGGAACTTTAACTTTTAACTCTCCCCGTAAAGTACTGATAGCTGTATCATTTGACGAGAATGTTAATGGTCCTTTTAGACCAGGGGTCGGCAACCTGCGGCTCCGGAGCCGCATGAGGCTCTTTGACCACTCTGATGCGGCTCAGCTGCTTACTTGCCGACCCATCTGATTTTCCCGGGAGAATTCCGGATTTCAGTGCCTCTCCCAGAAATCTCCCGGGGCAAATATTCTCCGGTTTTCACCCTAAGAACAATAATAAGGGCGTGCCGTGATTGCACTGCATTTAAAGTCCTCTACAACCTGTACAAACAGCGTGCCAGCCCTACCACATGTTGTACAGGTGAGTGACAGCAAGGCATACTTGGTCAACAGCCATACAGGTTACACTGACGGTGGCTGTATAAAACAACTTTAACACTCTTACTAATATGCGCCACACTGTGAACCCACACCAAACAAGAATGACAAACACATTTCGGGAGAACATCTGCACCGTAACTCAATGTAAACACAACAGAACAAATACCCAGAATCCCATGCAGCCCTAACTCTTCCGGGCTACATTATACACCCCCGCTACCACCACACCCCAACCCTGCCCCCCACCCAACCCCCAGCCCCTCCGTGCGTCAGTTGAGGTGGTGAACTGCATACGTTTAAAAAAGTTTGTTTTATCACAATTACATATTGAAAGTTTCCACAAAAAGCTAAAAAAAATAATAATTCTATTTATTTTGCTTTTTGTTTTCCTTTCAAATTAGATACTGCTGAGTTTGCACTATACGTGATAATAAAACAAAGCATGTACATATAAACAGACAACCGCAGGCTTTTTTGTGAGAAGAGAAAGAAATGTGAGGACGCACATGTTGCCTCAGCAGCTCCTGACGATGGCCTCCCAAAGCGTTGAAGTAGTCGCCGGCCAGCTCACCCACCGTCAGCGCCTCAAACGTGGCCTGGAAGTCATGTGTGCGCTGGAACCGCAGCAGTGTCTCTTTCAGGTTACCCCAGCGCCGCACCTCCGGAGGGGGGCTGAACAGAAAGAAATAAAATAAATACATTTGCAGCACAAAGCATTCAATCTACATTCCACACACGATGATCAGAACTAGAGATCGACCAATATGGCTTTTTCATGGCCGATACCAATGATTGTAGTCAATGAGGTGATAACAGATATTTGGAGCCCATATAATTTGCAGTAAAAGTTATTTAAACATGAATAGTATACGTCTGGACAAGGCTTTAAAAGGGGAACTGCAATTTTTTGGAATCGTTCACAAACATTATATGAGGGACAAGAACACGCATGTATTGTTTTTTTTTAGGTTTCTAAAGATGATTTTTTAAAAAGATTGCAAAATGTGGCTGATGGGAGTCATCATTGTAGCCTTCTAAAACAACTTTAAACCCTCCATCAACCTGTTATATACACACTGCAAGTATATATATAATGTAGTAACAGACATATTCAAAACAATATGTAATATGTACAATATTTACCGTATTTTGATCTTTTAAGCATTGCCGGAACTTCTTTCGTACACATTTATCTTTTTCCGTTTCCATAGCAGCACACTTGGCAGACTTGGTAACAGACAATGAAGACTACTATTTCTGGACAGATGAGGATTCACAACCTAATATTTTTGAAGCTGAATATACGGAGAATGAACTGCTGCTTATAGAAGCGAGCACGAACGGAGGGTGAAACGTTGGAGCAGACGAATGCCAAGAGTGTGAGGTCGGCGTGACTTGATGCTGCAAGTGTAGAATTTGGAGCCAAGCTAAATGGCGTGCTTACCCAAAATTAACAGGGAAAAACTTCCCAGGCCAGATGGACCAAACAGACAACTGTACATCGAGTGAGTCATGTTAATATTGATCATGATACATCATGCTTACAACTACATACACTGTCGGACTAGCTGTGTAAAAACAAAAGATGAAATGTGGGCTAATACTTTACAGATAATGTAATATGATTGTTAATGTTTTTCAGTCAGTACAGATTGGTGTCCTATCGCATTGTGTTGTGTATTACAAACTCAAAAGCCATTATTCAGCTATTGACGCAGTAGCTAGTTTGTCGCTTGTTGTAACTAGCTTAGCTAATGTGGCAAATGCCGTAGCATGCCGTCCCAAAGCGATGTGTTACTACGATGAAAAAAAAGAGTTCCTCAGTGTTCGCTCTTACAATAACAATGTTGCTACAGCTTGGATATTATACAGGTTACGGAACGTAAATTAATTATTGTTAACGGTTTTTGGGTGCTTTTTTTAAAGTGATTTAGAGGCAGAATGGATTGCTACCATTAGCTGCATTGCTAGCCACAGAGAAAAAGACGATTATTACAAATTAGAATTGTCTCTCAAAAGGATTGTGAACGATAGGCAAAATTCCAAAAGAAGTGCAGTTCCTCTTTAAGTTGTTTCAACATTTTTTTAGGAAACATCGGACCAGTAGCGATATAATGTTTTATGCGGCGCTAATGTTGTGGTTAATTCAACGCTAAACAACAACAAGGGATTTCACAAACACCTTAATTACGTGTTTCTAAGAGTAGAATCAACATTTGCATTTCAAAATATGGGAAATCTCCTGAGAAAAACTGTAATAATATGGGATTTCTCTACATCACAGTAAGTCGCCATCTACTCCATTTTTTACAGTTTTATGGCGGTTTATGGCTTTAATACATTGTAAGGTTTGCTTGTAAGGAAACCTGAAGTATTGCAAACATTTACATAAAAACAATTCTGGGCTCTTTCACATAGTTTATAGGTGTTATAGCTTATTTTTTAAGCTGGCTGACATCATTTCTTCCTGGATGTTACAGAAAGTATGAGAATGTGTGAGCGGCTGCCTGCTACTTACTTATATAATAATCTACTATTTGTCAAGATAGTTACACAAAGTCTGGATTTTTGCCAGAGATATATTTTCTGTCATCTTCATAGCCATCCATCTCTTGCACGTTATTTGACTGAATCACGGATTGTGCTCCTTTAATGCTGCGATTGTTGCAGACTGAGGCTTGTCGCGCGACTTGACTGCTGCAGTCACTAAAACAAACAAAACGGGACTAAGGAGGAAAGCCAGAAACTGGATTTCAGGTAAACAGAGGCGTACTGTAGGCGACCAGCACTGCAGTAGGAAACCTAAGGGGGCTTGGCGTGAGCAGACCAGTGAGGAATTCTCACAAACTCAAATAAATACCCTGTCAGATATCAAAACATACTTGAGGAGAGTTATTGAAAATGAGAGTATTTTTAATTTTTAAATGACTTAAAAAAAAAAGGTTAAAAAAAAGAAAGGGGGTAACTTTTCTCATGCATTGCAAACGGGCAGGAGCTTGAGCAGTAGTCATTACTATACAATATACTGGTATCATATATTGTATCTGCTGATAAAAGTAATACAAAAAAAAAGCAGCTACCAATACACGTCAAAATGCCAAATATAGGCCCGGACGATAATTGGTCGATCTCTACCAACAACTGGAAAAAAAGATTACTACTGGAGCACATCTGCGAATGCCAAAAACACACCAAAACCCTAAAAACACATGCATGACAAAAATGCTGCAAGTTCACAAAACATAACAGGAGTTAGCCAGACTGCAGGGGTGCCAGACCTGAGGGATATTCCTCTTTAAAGACACGAGCATGATGCCAAGAAAGTTAGAACGAAAAAATGTGTTTTTGTTTTGGTTGTAATAATTTACATTATTATAGAGCAACCGGTTGACGTTGCTACAATCAGCATAGCTGACCTGGTAGCCGGTCAAATGCCCGTATTGTTTGCAAAATGCACCATTTCTCTAATGCACTTCTTTTTTTAAGTGTACGTGTTTTTGTGTGTTTTGCATTTTGTTTTTCATCATGAAGCATATTTCTTAAGAGACCGGATTTATGCCTCTATAAAAGGGAGAATATTTAAAGCCGTTAAGAAAACTGGCTTGTTATTATAGTTCAAGCAAACAACCAATGGCAGCAGTTATAAGATGTCGATGAGACTAATTAAAATGTACACAAATATTACCCTATTAGTGTATTCTGAAATATTGTCTATCATTTTGTTGTGTTTTAATTATAAACATTCCATAATACGGTGCCATATCTAAAGAACTTTGAAGCAAACAAATAAGAATAAATGGCAACACTAAATTGGTCCTAGTAAGTGAATTTGAGTGTGAATGTTGTCTGTCTATCTGTGTTGGCCCTGTGATGAGGTGGCGACTTGTCCAGGGTGTACCCCGCCTTCCGCCCGAATGTAGCTGAGATAGGCTCCAGCACCCCCCGCGACCCCAAAAGGGACAAGCGGTAGAAAATGGATGGATGGATGTACTTAAGGATATAAACAGTATAAATACAATGGAATAAAAATATGGATATAATTAAATCGTGAATACACAATTGTACATGTGTACACTTACAACAACAAAAAAAACAAGTCTGAAAAATAAACTATAAAAGTGAATCAAAATAACATTACTTAATAAAATATGAATGAATAGAATAAAATATGCATATATATTTGTATGCATAATATTGTTTTGGATTAAAACAAGAAACCCCAAATGATATGTCTACGAATGTTCCAGTCCATTTGCCCATTGGGTAGCTGCTTGTGCATAAAAACGGCTCCCAAACGAATAGTTCGCAACTGCAACTTAGTTCTCAAAGTTCACTGTAAAGAGCCGGTCAAAAGACTTGATACGTTGGCAAACATCACATCCAATAAAAGATGTTGCATTTGTGCTTTTTCTTGTGTTTGCAGCGTTTGGATGTAGGCTGAAGTGATTGATTACCTGACGTTCATTTTGTGGGTGCTGAAGCCCAAAAGAGGGTCCAGCACCAGACTGGTGGCCAGGTCATCTGTGTCACACAGCTCCTTCACACTCATTCTAGTGCAGCAGTCCATCGCCTCCCACCATCAGCATGCTGCAACAGCAAAGGGGTCAAAGGTTACACACGGCCAAAATAACACCCGAGTTGTGTTGCTATGTCTGCAATTTAGACGCTGCATAATGTCTAGGAAACATTTACTTTCAGTGTAGCGATGACTCAAATCTTTGCACAACAAATCTATATGCAAATATGTTGATAGGTAATTACACCCCCCGCGGACTTCATAACAGCAGTTTTTCAGCACTTATTTTGTCATGCACCAAATTAACAAAAATAAAGTGCGCAAAGAGTTCATATTGTCAAGAACCGCGCTTTAGCTTAGCACGTCATCTTGTTGTTGGCTAGCTTATCGGCAGAGCAGCTGCGGTCAGCGGCTAACATTCCCGCATCACATCAAGAACGGGGAGATAATGTGTGCGGTGGCGCGCACGCAAGCGTGGCGTCGACGGGACTTTGCGAAAACCTACCTGGGAGTCTTGTACGGTCAACGAAAAGTGGCGTCAGGTGGAGAGCAAGATCCCAAGCTGCTAGCCCGGGCAGTTAGCCTAGCCGCATAGCAAGCTAGCGAGCTAGCTGGCTATCTTTCCGCCCTCTCGCTAGCAAGCACAGCAGCAGATTACGTACTCCCTGCGTCACTTCAGGAATGTACTGCAACGCCAGCAAATGCGGACCCCCTCCCCGAGTTTGGAATACAAATATGTAACGAACAAGTCAGCTGTGTTGAAAAACACTTTCAAATGTTGTTATTTGGGCCGAGCTAACTAGCCACTTATAACAAGGCTTCGTCTCGGGTAGTAAAAGTTGATCAGCCCCGTGAAGCGCAACCGAACTATGTCATTGGACACGCCCACCTGACACGTGATTTGTTGGTTCCTATGTCTATCTGGCGAAACGAATGCCGTTTGAATATGGGCTCCTGTGATTGGTTCACAAGATTTAAGAGGCGGGCCATTAAGAATGCCGGGGTGGTCGTGTTGCTCATAGATATTTCCTCCTTTTGGCAACAACACACGTTTCTTGACCAATCACGTGCCTCCTTACTAAATGAGCTTTGATTGATTGATTGAAACTTTTATTAGTAGATTGCACCGTACAGTACATATTCCGTCCAATTGACCACTAAATGGTAACACCGGAATACGTTTTTCAACTTGTTTAAGTCGGGCTCCACGTTAATCAATTCATGGCTACTGTTAAAGATGGTATTTATGTCTCTTAGAGCCGTTCAAAAGACTGGCTTGTAATCTTGGTTTTTGGCAGCAAAATAATCATACGATAAGATATGGCTCTGAATGATGTTCTGGTAAAATGTTCCCAAAATATTGGCAATATTTGTATTCATTTTGTTTTTACTGTAAATATTTGTTAAAGTGGTACCATATCCCCACGCGTTGACGGTGACAGCACTATTTTGAATTTTCCATTTTAGCATTTAAATAGTACAGCTAAAACTACACAAAACAAGTAAGAAACGCAATAATAGTACACCTCCAGGCAACTTCAACCCTAAACTAACACCCTCCCCGGATTGTTAATCCATCCATCCATCCATCCATTTCCTACCGCTTGTCCCTTTTGGGGTCGCTGGAGCCTATCTCAGCTACAATCGGGCGGAAGGCGGGGTACACCTCATCACAGGGCCCGGATTGTTAATAATCAAATGTAAATAATCAAATGTAGATACTTTTTCTTATACTTTCTGATCTCTCTATGTCCACTACTTGCTGTATATATCCTACCAAGTCAGACCTACACTGTTTCAATGTCCATTTCTTTGTTCTCAATTGTTGATGACTGAAGGGATGATAACAACCAAACCTAACCCCCACCCCCCCCCCCCCCCTCCACATCCCGGATTGTAAATAATGTAAATAATTCAATGTATATACCCTGATGATTATCTTTTGTGATGACTGTATTATGATGATAGTATATATCTGTATCATGAATCAATTTAAGTGGCCCCCGACTTAAACAAGTTGAAAAACTTATTCGGGTGTTACCATTTAGTGGTCAATTGTACGGGATATGTACTTCACTGTGCAACCTACTAATAAAAGTCTCAATCAATAACGGTATACACTTCTATAAAAGTGTTAATAAAATAAAAAATTAGGACATAAAAATGTAAATACAGTACTATCCTACCTAGTATGTGTATGCTTGACCTCCATCTGAACTATGAAAGTGAACGCAGATACAAAAGAGTAACAAAATAAAATATATTAAAAATATCAATTTTTAAAAGTTTCATTTTCAGATTAGTTGGTTGTCAGGTGACATTGTATCTGCAGGTGTATAAAAAATGGCTCCCAAACAACTGCAAATTGGTTCTCGTCATTCACTTAAAAGCGTTGATTCGTTTGCGAAAGTCCCATATGGTTAAAACTGTCTATTATGCATGGTCAACTCGGACTAGAGAGATTAATCCACTTGTATGTACAGCAAATCCATTTGTGCAATGTTGTGACATTTATATTTGCAACATGTAAACTTTTTAATCTATTCACAAATATAACGTATGGTCAAATAACATGACCGGGTATAACCCTAATGAAAGGAGTGTTAGGGGGAGAAATAGCCTTGTGGTTTGCACAGGGAAACAATGTTTTACCATGTTTCTTTACGCATGAACGCCAAACCGCACATGCCAAAAAGTAACATGTTTGTTGTGCACTCAGCGAGGTATTTAGAACAGGGGTGCCCAAACATTTTCCACTAAGGACCACAGACCGACAAATCAGAGGATGCAGTGGCCCGATTTGGTAGTTTTCACAATTAAAACCAGTTCAATATGAAGATTTTTATTTAGAGAGCTGCAAAATGCAATTTCGGTAGAAATTTTGTGTGAATGCTGAAGAGCCAAAGCCGAACTGAAATGCTAACAGTTAGCACACTCGTTAGATAGCATCAAGTAACAAAAAATATATGAGCAAAATTAACTAAAAAAGCTAACATGCTAACAGTATTATGTTAACAATAGTATGTGTACAGTTAGCATGAGATAAATACAAAAATATATGAGACTTAAGTGTAATCATCCTAAATATGCTTAAAAAGCTGTCATACTATTGTTAACATGGTAAAATGCTAACTAACATGCGTCAAGTACCAAAATATTATTCTGAGGTGTGTACATGAAAAGTTCATTTAAAATGCTAGCATGCTTACGTTAGCATATATCATGTACCGAAAGATGACTGCGGTGTATACCTACAAAATTAGGTGCCGGCATACTAACATTAGCATGCTAACAGGTATCGTTCGTTAAGTAAGAAAATATTTTGAGGCTGAGGTGTATCCCTGCAAAATGAGCAAAAAAAGTAGCATGCTAATATTAGGAATGCTAACTATTGCGCCGCGGCCGTTAAAACAATTAGCTGCGGACCTCACTTTGGACACCCCTGATTTATAACAAGTGTCACATTGCAAAACACACATACCCAAATAAACAACCAGACACAAATATACAAAGTCTATGTATAGTTTAATTTCTATACTTTAACAGAGACAAATTGCAATAGATTGAGAACTAAAGAAATACAAAGATTATTGTTAGTTTCGCATGTTTTTCTTTTTAAATATCGGAATCATCTGATGGTGTGACATATCCAGTGACAGGACATGGTGGAAAATATCCCTGATCCATTAAATAAGAAAAAAAAAAACTACACAAATAATAAAATCTACTATATAAAGATTAATTTGTCAGTAAAAACAATATGGACAAGCACTTAGCAATGGTCAACGTGAAGTAAAAAAACAAAAGAAGCAGATGTTTGTACAGCAATGGGGATGGAAGTGGACCGTTTTTCATGATGTTTTTAAGCACTAAATTAAGTCATTAATATTTTTTTTAATTATTCCAACTCCGACTTAGACTAATGAGTCATTTGTCTCGCTGCATCTTTGGAAGCATTCTCCATCAGCACTTTTTAGCATTTATTTCAAAGTCACATGACCTGCAGGGATCTGTACACAAATAGTTTTGATTTCATTTAGTTTAGTTTTTTTCCCTGATAAACGTTTCGCTTCCTGAGTGGATCTCAGTGGATGGAACACGTATGCAGTGTCTGGTTACTGATGCGAGTTCAAACTTTCGTTAGCGAGCGCGGGAAGTTGTACTGTGCAGAAGACGTGGACAGACGGCGGTGAGAAATGAGCATTGAGGAAACCCTGAAATACTGCGGAGAGATATGTTTCCGCCAGGAGCGACAACACCCTGTTTTGCCTTATTGACTCCGTGCACGGCAGGGGAGGAGCATAGGGAAGGGGGCGGGGCAAGCATGGATGAGAATCCAGCCACATGATTTGAGTTTTGCACTTTAGTTACAAGATGAATGTTTAGAAGTTACAATGTTGCTATTCTGTCTATGGCTCTTGTTTCCCACCCCCTCAAAAAACCACAAAAAAAAAACAGGTCAATCGTGCTTAGAGCACTTGATCAAGTTGTCATGGCAACCTCCATTAAGCATCTGCTGCCTTGTGTAATTGTTGCATCTTTTACAGGCTGCAGTGAAGTGGTCTTGACATCAAAGGGTAGGTGCCCTGATTCACCAACTTCCTGTGAGAACTCCTCACGTCAAGACCCTTTAGGCTGCACTCGCCCAACACCTCTTTTACAGTAACGTCACTGGATCAGGACATATTTGGGATCAGCTACATGGCAAGCGTCGCCTTGTGGCCCCATGAAAACAAAGTGGTCTGCGTGGTGACATCGTTCAAACAAAAGCTTGTTTTTATTATTTAACTTCAGTGAACTAAAAGAAGGGGGCGGGGGACATGTGGATTTCACATATGTACAAAATAGCATGAATGGGCTCTTAACTGTTTAAAGAGGAAGTTTTGAGTGAATCAACTGATCCACCCAGCGTGTGCTATGTGCCCTTGTAGCATGTTAGCATGCCACACCCCCTCCATCCCGTCACCAAAACAGCATAAAAAATGTAGCGAGCCTAAAAGATGAACAGCTTGGTTACCTCGAAGGTGACAGGAGAAAACCGAGGACGAGGCGAAAGAACATTAAATGAAAGCCGTCTGTGTGACGCAGACAAAATAAACAAGACTGGACATGATTTCATGAAAGGAGGATGTCAAAATTAAAATCCAAATAAAAAAAGAGCAGTGGGCTGACTGGGAAGGGGCGAGGCCTTGCAGGGAAGGGGGAGGGGGAGGAGCTAGTGGGTGTTATTTCTTAGCCTTAGCGGCCTTGGCGGAATTTCTTGGCGGGGTGACTGGTCTTCCAGAGCCCATTCCTGCACCTCCTCCGTAAGGATACAACTTCTTATCTGCTGGCTTCAGAATCTGCACCGGACAAGAAAAGTTTAGTTTTACACACAAAAGGGAAGTTGAAAGTCAATAGTTGTCAACATCAGGGTTATCTTGAGGTACACCTTTAACATCTAACGCGTGTTTGCAGAGTGAAACATGACAGGACAAGCAAACCGCTAAACCTCAATTTAGGCTGCTTCTTCTGACGCTACTTTAGAGCTTCTGCGTCCGGGGTTAAAGGGAAACTGCACTTTTTTGGAGTTTTGCCTGTCGTCCACAATCCTAATGAGACAGGAAGACAAAAGTTTGGGGTTTTTTTGCATTCTAATTTGTAAAAATCGGCTTGTTTTTGGTGGCTAGCAATGCAGCTAATAGAAGCAATCCATTCTGCTGCTAAATCACTTTAAATATGCATTCAAAAACCACCAACAATACTTCATTTACGTTCGGTACCCTGTATAATAACCAAGCTGTAGCGACATAGTTATAGTAAGAGCGAACACTGAGGAACTCTATTTTTCCAGCATAGTAACACATCATCTTAGGACGGCATGCCTAAAGTATTAGTCGTAAGCTAACTACGGTAAGAGACAAGCTCACTTTTGCGTCAGCAGCTGAATCACTTGAGTTTGTAATACACAACACAATGCTATAGGACACCAATCTGTACTGACTGAAAAACATTAACAATCATATTACAGTATGTGTAAAGTATTTCATCTTGTTTGTACACAGCTAGCTTGACAGTGTATGTACTGTAGCTGTAATAACGCGCATGACGTGCTGTGTGTAGCATGATCAATATTATAGTGACTCACTCGATGGACAGTTGTCTGTTTGGTCCAACTGGCCAGGGAAGTTTTTTCAAGTTGACTTTGGGTAAGCACGCCATATTTGTCCGCAGAGCACATTTATACCCACAAGTCATGCCGACCTCACTCTCTCGGATTCCGTCTGCTCCAACGTGTCATCACCCTTCTTTCATGCTAGTTTCTCGAAGCAGGAGTTTATCTTCCGTATATTCAGCTTCAAAAAGATAAAGTTGTGAATCCTTAATTGTCTAAAAATAGTCTTTGTTGTCTGTTACCAAGTCTGCCCTGATTAAAAAACATTTGCGTTTGTTTACAGAAGTAGGACACACATTTGTTGCCGGAAGCCGAAAGTGTGCTGCTATGTCAAAGCAGCAGTTCATCCTCCATATATTCAGCTTCAAAAAGATAAAGTTATGAATCCTTAATTGTCTAAAAATAGTTTTTGTTGTTGGTTACCAAGTCTGCCATGATTAAAAAACATTTGCGTTTGTTTACAGAAGTAGGACACACATTTGTTGCCGGTATCGGAAGTGTGCTGCTATGTAAATGGGAATAATCCGTATAGCACGTCACAGATGGTGTCACGCTAACATCACGTGACACCTCTGATGAAGGCTGCAGAAGCAAGATAGCCGAAACTTGTCAGGTACAAAACTTTACTTTACTAGCTTATATAAATCAACCACTTATAAATACACATTAGTAGGCTAAATGAACCTCTTCAACATACGGAAATAAATGCGCTTAGCAAAGAAGTTCCAGTAATGACTAAAATATGTTAAGTGTTAAAAACATCACATATTTTTATGAATGTGTCTGTTACTAAATTTTATATACACTTGCAGTGTGTATATAAAACATTGATGGAGGGTTTTGACGTTGTTTTAAAGGGCTTTGAAGGCTAAAAAGGTGACTCCCGTTAGCCGCATCTAGCAAACGCTTTTTATCATCTTTAGGACCTAAAAAAAAATGTCTCTCATAATGATTGTGAACGATAGGCTAAATTCCCCAAAAGTTGTGATTCCCTGTTAAGTGTGTGCACTCAGTGAGCAACCATGACAAAAATGAAGACATTGTGGATAAAACAGGAAAAGTCACAGTATGATAGTTTTTAGGATTTTTTATTTTATTTATTTTTTATTTTTTAAAAGCGACGGTAGTCAAACCAATGTGGTCTGTAAATGATGCAAGGTGCTCGTCTCCACCAAGACCGGTAATACCGCACCACCTTAGCCACACTCACCCTTTAGAGAACAGCTTCAACTAAACACGCAGAAAATAGTTCTTCTAAGGTTTCTCTATTTACATTTTCACATTGAGCACTATTTTGTACACAACGCTTAAGAAGCATTTCTTATATATTCCTTATTTTTTTAACCTTAATTTTTAAGAGATTATTGTAAGTGTTCAATGTGATCTTACACATTTGTTTACATTGATGGTTTTCCATGATTGTGTTGACATTTCCTTTCCTTTCTGCCTGCATAGCTGAGGGTATTATACTAAGAAGAAGGTTACATTTGAAATAAAAATGTTTACCTTTAAAATATTTTTCTACTGGTCCTTACTTTCGATAAGTCCTAAAAATGATCAAAACTAACAATATCGACCGCTAAAAACACTTGAATTGTGATAGTTTACAGCCATATTGCCCAGACCTAGTTGTACACCCTATGAATGACACGTGCTGATTATTCACAGTAGGCAAAGTTTGTGTTTTTGGAAGGTGCACATCAAGCTAAGCAAGAGGTTTGGAGGGGGAGAAGCAGACTGGTTCCTCGACACCGAAGCATAAACCAGGCCTGCCTAACGCAAACACACACCTGGAAGGAGCACATGAGCGTTTCGTCCACGCTCATCATGGCGCCGGCATTGTCAAACTCGCCACAGTAGTTGGGAGCAGAGAAGAGAGTCACTAGTTGCCTTTTGGCAAAGAACTCATAGCCGTCTTCCACCACCTTCACAAAGAACAGAACAGTCAGCGTTATCAACATAACGAGGCATTTAGATCCACACTAGCGGGCAGGATGATACCTGATGCGCCCTGCATATTAGGTCCATGTCATGTTTGTGTAGAAATTTGGCCACCACGTCGGCGCCGAACGTGAAGGAGACGCCGCGGTCGTTTTCGCCCCAGCCCAGCACGTCTTTGTCCGGGTCGGCCCACAGCAGATCGCACAGCAGGCCCTGGTCGGGCACATCTGTCGGCCGCATGACCCGGCGGATCTGCTCCATGGACTGGAGGTCAGGCGACAGACCTGACGAGGGAGATATGGTCATGGGAAGGGATAGGTAGGTTAACATTTGAACCGATACGGTAGCAATTCTCAGTACGTTGGAGTCGATACCAGCACCAACGGTACCAAATTTCAGTACTTTAGTGTGTTAGTAAATGTTAATAGTTAAAAAAAAAAAAAGAAATTACATTTTTAATGTCACATTTAAAAAGGTAGAGCTGGGTGATATGGGAAAAAAAATGCTCACAATTAATTTTTTCATATCATCCGATCTCGATTATTTTTCACAATTTAAAAAAAATTTAGAGTCGGATTGTCACGTGCAGGATTATACAGAGTACCGTTGCATCCCCATTGTTTATTATTGCAGTATCTTGTAACAGACATTTACACTATGTCTGCGAGAGGTCATATATGCCAACAGCTGACAACTGTCTTTTTGTTCATATCTGTATTTGTGTTTACTAGAGGTGCAGGTAACCCACGCTCCGGTCCATACTTCGGTCTTAGGGCCACAGTTTTGCTTCTTTTTCGGTACATTTTGTGAGTAAAGACAACTTTTCTTTCCTCTCAAAGTTATTTTGTTATTTTGCTTGTCATCACAAACTTAATATGCGGTAAACAAAGTATAATTGGTGTAGTGAATACTAAAAGACTTTTATTTCAAGTTAGCATTTACTAAACAACACTTTCAAATGGTACATTATTTTTTGTGTTCTTTAATTACTTGTATATATCTGTGCTTCTCACCAGAGGTGACACACATTGTGGAGTTTTTAAAACTCAAATACTGTAGCATATATTGAATATAAGTACATTAAAGTGCAGTTGAATTTGAGGTACTGTAGAATCATTTATACTAACAAGTTTAATGATTATTTCAGGAACAAAATGTTTTTTATCCACAAACTCGAAAATGATTTGAGCACAAAGTGTCTGTAGAGTTTTATGGTACATGTTATAACAGAGGAGTTACATTTTTGCAGACATGAACAAAAAAGTGTGATTAAAAAATATTTAAATATAAAAATGCTTTTTTCTGATTGAATGAGTTGATTCTCCCTCTCAGGACTAATAAAGACTCCTGTGAGTGCCTACAAGACCCATTCAGGGCCGGATTACTGGTAAACTGCAGCAGATAGTGAAAGTCGCTTTATTTAAATATAAAAATGTTTTTTCTGATTGAATGAGTTGATTCTCCCTCTCAGGACTAATAAAGACTCCTGTGAGTGCCTACAAGACCCATTCAGGGCCGGATTACTGGTAAACTGCAGCAGATAGTGAAAGTAAAGCGACTACTCCTTCTAAATGTTGTTTCACCTTCTATGCTAGTGTAGTCATGTTCTATTCTTCTGGGCTGCCCTTCCAGCTGTGTAAGAAGGGGAAGAGGCTAATTGAACATTAAATGTGACGAGCCTGATTTTCACGCCGTGGAACGGGATGTCGCGCACACACACGGATACAAACACTTTCACAAAAACCGTTCAGGATTATACCGAGCATCGTTGCTTCCCTACTGTTTACTACTGCGGTAACTTTCAACAAACCGTTCCGCCATGTTTGATCCAGGAAATATGCGAACAGCTGATCACCGTAATCAAACTCAAATTAATCACAATCACGATCATATAATCGCCCAGCCCTAACTGGTAGTACTGACAAAATTCAGTCAGTGCCTATAAAGATACCTAGTTCGGTACCCATTCCTAGTCATAGGTCACTCAATGTCATGTAACTATAGAAACATCTTTCCAGTCAATGCATGAGAAGAATCAAAGTGGCTCCAACATTCTTCCTTTTTTGTGTGCACTGAAAAAGTTTGGACATTTTTGATATTTTTATCTTCAATTGTTCATAATAGCAATGCATAAAATCCCGTTGCCAAGACAAGGTCTTACCTCCATGGCAGCAGAAGATCTTCTCATCAACAATAGCAGCCACTGGTAAACAGTTGAAACAGTCTGTGAAGGTTTTCCACAGTTTAATGTTATACCTTCGCTTGCCTGCAACAAGAACAACAAAATTCAGTGATGGCCAACACAGCAAATATTTCATAATATTGGCTGCGCACGCACACTCGTCATAAAAGCCGTAGATTCGATTGATGGACGCGCACTCGTGGTTGCCACGCAGCAGGAAGAAGTTCTCTGGGTACTTGATCTTGTAGGCCAGAAGCAGGCAGATGGTCTCTAGCGACTGCTTCCCTCGGTCCACGTAGTCTCCCAAAAACAGATAGTTGCTCTCAGGTGGGAAGCCTCCGTACTCAAAGAGCCGCAGCAGGTCGTAGTACTGGCCGTGGACGTCACCTGCAGGGGGCAGCAGAGGGCAGTGAAAGTGCACTTTTGAGAGGGAAGAGGCTGTGTGAACCTGCAGTAATGCTCACCACAGATTTTGAGGGGGGCCTCCAGCTCCAGCAGAATGGGCTGACTAAGGAAGATCTCACGAGACTTGAGGCAGAGGCCGCGGATCTCGCTCTCGGTCAGCTGCACGTTTTTACCAGGACGAGAACCTTTGACTGGAGAACAGACAAGAGAAACACATAGAGGTAGTACACACATAACCCCTGTTTTAGAGAACAGACTATATAGTAGCCAAGGCAAGATGATGCTAGCACACAGGAAATTATGTCAAAGCCTAAAGAACCCGCAACAAAATAAGACATGTTGAAAAAATTTGATTAAACGAGCCATGATGGCATGTTGGAAATTGACTTTGATGTTTTTTCAAAAAACTGTATATTTCTGTTTTAATGTCTATGTCTGACTCAGACAAACAGTGGATACACAAAATATTCTGTATGTATTGATTAAGGGTGTCCCTGTCCTGCAGCTGGACAGTCAGTAAACATTGTCCTCCAATAAGCACACAAGCTTGGTCTTTTCTATTTTAGTCATTTACAAAAGGTAAACATGCTAGGCTATAGACTACGAGGAGCTAGCAGCTACACAACAACTAAGCACACAAGCTAGACGTACATAATAATAATAATAATTGAACAATGGTGCAGTCTAAATCAGCACATTTGTCAATATAAATAAGTATCAAATAATTATAGTGGTAAGCGTATTAGAAAGTATTCAGCAACAAACGTTTCCGCATCATTCAACTTACTCCGTAAAGAGCTTAACTTCAGGAATTAATTTAGCCACTAGGTGTCACCAACAAACAATTACCACTCCACTTCAACTCAAAGACAGCATAAGTTAATTCCGGACGGTTAATAACAAAAAGGTTAGTGTTTTTCATACCTACCATTATTTGTTTGACTCCTTTCACTTGATGAAATACTTTATAACATTCCACACTCCAAAATAAAGTACCGGTATGTATGATTCCTGCAGATATCATATGTGAAAAAGTTGTATCGGGACACCCTGAGTATTGATTCATACGATGATATCTTAAGGTTCACTGAAGCCAGCTAACATAAGATGACACACTGATGAGCATTTATTTTATACTTTACAAACTACACCAGGGGGGCCATTAAAGAGAGACAGTGCTATTAGCAGCCTGCAGTTTATTGGCTCATTGCTTATTCCAAGAAAAAAATTAAATATGGCCCACATCAGAACATTACAGAGGAGATTTATGGCAATAGTGAAAAAGAAAAGCACAGCATGCATATATGAACCTAATTACATACCTTAATAAGTGTCAAAATGGCATTTTTAATGCTAAAATAGTGATCTGTGAATTTTTCAATGTACAGTTTTACAAAAAAGACAGGTGTGCCAAGCTTGTGGCATCGTATTCAAAAAGACTTGAGGCTGTAATTGCTGCCAAAGGTGCATAAGCAAAGTATTGAGCAAAGGCTGTGAATACTTAAGTTATGTACCGGTACATGTGATTTTTTATTTATTTATACATTTAAAAATAAAAAAACTTTTTACGTCATTATGGGGTATTGTTTGTAAAATTTCAAGGACAAAAATGAATTTATTCCATTTTGGATTAAGGCTGTTACATAAAATGTGTAAAAAGTGGAAGCGCTGTGAATACTTTTTGGATGGACTGTAAATATCGCAATAGACACGTAATGGATATCAATAGAAAATGTGTTCAATAATTCGATTTTTTCTTCTTCGTCGGAAGAAACCGGAAGTTGCAAAGCAAGGTTGGTTGCATGAACAAAGGCACTCACTCTCTGGTAACAGAGCAACACAGGAAGTGGTCAGTGTGAGTGGCACACTAACAGCCAATCAGGTAACAGTATCAACTATCACGTTTGGTAGCGCCATGTTGTCTCACAGTTGATTCTTTGCATGAACTGAGAAGAGTACGTAAAAATGAGTGCTCCAGAAAGAGGAAAAGTCACCATGACAGTATAGCAGTTTTTTTGATTTTTTTTTTAAAGGCACTGTAGACAGACCAATGTGGTCTGTAAATGATGCAAGGCGCTCGTCCCCACCAATACCGGGAATACTACACCACCTTAGCCACGCTCACCCTTTAGAGCACAGCTGTAACTTTTCTGGCACTAAAGCCTTTATGTATTCCTTATTCTTGCACTTTCATTTTAGGAGGTTGTTGTTACCGGTAAGTGTTCAATGTCATTTTAGAATTTTGTTTACATTGATTGAGTGATTTCCATGCTTGTGTTGAAATGTCCTTTCTGTCTTGTTAGCTAAGGACATTATAGTCAGAAGGAGGTTACATTTAAAATACAAATATTTACATTTAATATATTTTTTCTCCTGGTCCTTTTCAGCCATATCGCTCAGCCCTAAGTTGTTGACATTAATGGATGAGGACATAAGAGTGCCACTTCCTCTGATTGATGTTTCTTAGTTGACTGTCTCATTTGTGCTTACTGATTAGATCAATAGCACATCCACCATGCTGCCTGATGATGCACCGTGTCATATCACACTTTTTGCACACTGGCATCACACTGACTGCATGCTTTATGAGAGGGGACTTGCGTGTGGAGTCAATCATTAGACGTGTCGTATCTCAGGTTCCATTCCAATTGTATTCAACAGAATGTGGCGCAGAGTAAACACGCCACTTTATAGTCGAAAAGCAATCAAAGTCGCCTCTGGTTGACCTTTTGAAGGAAGGAAACACTTGACTTGATTGCTCAACATTCATTACTGAAAGCCAATACCCTTTTTATGTTGTCATTTGGACATGGGCTGGTGTTGTTGCTTTGGACAATGTGGCTCTTGAAAAAAAAACATTTACTTCAAGGACAAAGCTGTCAGTCACTCCTAATGATGCGCATTAGAAAAAGGAAAAGAAACAGCAACGTGCATACATGAGTTCTTTTGCACACTAATTTGAATAATCGGAGATGACGCATGTAATCCAAATGCACCCTGGAGGAAAGGATGCATTATGGTAATGTTAAGAAATAGAAATGAACTTTATTGGGTACATTTTTTCAAGGGGCGATGCTTGCTTTCATGTCAGTCTCCAAAAGTCAATAATACAAGAAGTAACTTGCGAGTCACTTTTTTTTTTTTTTTTTTTTAAGTATCTGAAAGTTGTCTGAGTACTTGACAAAATCACTAAGTAGGCAACACTGATCATCCCGGCTGCGTCTTCGTATTCTCTGGCAGACCAGTCGTGTATAGGTGTGCTCAGAAGCACCATAAATATCGGAATGATAGTTACTGTGGCAATATGAGGAATTATGACATCATACTAAGAATTGGCGATATGGCCTAAAATTATATATCGCGATATATACTGAATTGCAGCCCCCTGCGATAGCGATATATACATCACTATAATTCATAACACAATACAAAGGCTTCTAATTTGGCTGCTGACAAATGCAGTAACATATTACATCGGTTATATTATCCATCCATCCATTTTCTACCGCTTATCCCTTTCGGGGTCGCGGGGGGTGCTGGAGTCTCTCAGCTGCAATCGGACGGAAGGCGGGGTACACCCTGTATATTATTTTCTCAAAACTATTATTAAACTACCTGTTAATTTCTGTTGTAACATGTTTCTATCTACACTTGTCTTAATATGTAATAAAAACATAATATTTTTTTATGTGGATATATTACATTAGTTTTGGGCGATACTAAAATTTTGGTATCAATCCAATACCAATAATTACATGGGCAGTATCGGTCTTACCAATGCTGATACTGATACTTCAACCTATCAGGATCGTTGAATGATTTTATTTTTTATCACAATTATAATCAGACAAAAACACACAATGACAATGTGACTAAGGCTGAAACGACGCGTCGACGTAGTCGACGTCATCGGTTACGTAAATACGTCGACGCCGTTTTTGTGCGTCGACGCGTCGCATATTTACGTCACACTACCGTCATGGCGGAGCGCAAAGCAGACTGTGCGAGCGAGGGGGGAAAAATCACGCCAAAAGTGGTCAAAAGTGTGGGAGTATTTCAATACACGGCCTAATAATGTTGTTGTATGCACACTGTGTCGAGCGTAAATGGCCTATCATAGCATAGGCAGCACAACGGCTATGAACGAGCATTTGAAAAGAAAACCATCAACTAGTCAATCGTCCGCGCGAGTATACGTTGTCATCATTACACAAAAACATGAATGTGTCATTTGTATCTGCTAGGGGTGTAACGGTACGTGTTTTGTATTGAACCGTTTCGGTACGGGGCTTTTGGTTCGGTACGGGGGTGTACCGAACGAGTTTCTAAGCTAAAGCTAACTTTAGCTGCTAAAGTCTTAACAAGCTGCTTCGCTCCTTCTGCGGCTGCCTCTGTCTCAGCACGCAGCATTGTCCCACCCACACAACCATCTGATTGGTACACACAAAGCGTTATACAAAGCGTTATCAGCCAATCAGCAGTGCGTATTCAAAACGTTACCAGCCAATCAGCAGTGTGTATTCAGAGCGCATGTAGTCAGCGCTTCAGCGTGGAGCAGATAGGTGTTTAGCAGGTGAGCATCAGGCAGCGGACTCTCCCCAAATGATAATAAACACCTCCCAGTCAACTACTAGTAACATCACTATGAGCTAGGGATGGGCGATACCACACTTTTAGGATTCGATACGATACCGATACTTTATCTTGCCTTTTCATCGATACCGATACCATTAATTTCTTATTGCCAATTTTTGTCAGTCAAAAATATTATTACTATTGTTATTATTTAAGACAAATCACAAGACGAATACAGACCATTTATACCACATTTATTATGGTCAATATATAATAAAAGTAAAATTAAAATAAATAACAAATATGAAAAATAAATTAAATATTATATATAATAATAATTATATATAATAATAATTAGATATTAGGGCTTTCCAATTAACTGTCAAATCCGAATCGCAAGAAGCTGCAGTTATTTTTTAAAGTTTGTGATATAATTAGCAATTAATGAAATATGAAATAGGTTAATGTTTTCGAAATGTAAGAAATGATGTTACAGATTAAAACCAAAATCACATTCAATCATATATTTCAAGATTTTCTTGGAAAAAAATAAAACTAATGCAAAGATGAAGAATCTCCAAATGTTATCCCTTTCTTATCTTGTTTTAAATACTCAAGCAATTTTCAACTAACAGTAAATTCCCCTGTGTGGAAATTATTTGAATTTAGGATAATCATTTAAACAAAAATATTCAGTAAACATTACTAAAAAAACAAAAAAACAATGCCTGTTTTAAGTCAACAATTGGACCACACTGGATATGCCTGGCTGCATCGCTGTCGGCTGGCTGTGTGTGTGTTGCACGTTGACGACGCTCATTCGCTGTCTCCTGTCACGTGACTGGGCCAGCTCTATACTCTGCCAGGTACAGGGGTGTCCCAGCACATAGTAAGTTAAGTAAGTCATCAAAAACATCTGAAAGTGATGCTTGCACCCCCCACACGCCGTTTTTTGGTTTATATCGATACTTTTTTCAGAAAAGTGATGCCAAATGAGTAGCGTGTGAGTATCGATATATCGATACCACAGGATCGATACGCACATCCCTACTATGAGCCCGTTGACCTTCTAGGAATATAAACTGGAGCTCAGCTCACTCGCAGTCCTGGCTTGAGGTGAAGGCTACCGGTAATTAGCTCTCAGTTCCAGCCACATCGACCCCTTCTGAGCGCTTATTTTCAGCTGCTGGGAATATTGTAAACAAGAAAAGAACCAGAGCATGTAGACATGCTAACCTTTCTTCATTACAACTGTTAGTCACTCACTGGAATGAGTAGAATTGGTTATTGTGTACTGTGTTGGACTGGATGTTTATTTTGCACATTTTAAAAGCAATACTTAATGTTTACAGTGCTCCAGAATATTTAGATTGGCACTTTTTTGTATTGGATGTTTATCTTTATTTTTGCACATTTTAAAGCAAAATAAGCAATACTTTTACTTTTGAAATGCTTATACTATTGCAGAATATTACGATTTGCACTGGATGTTTACTTTTATATTTGCACATTAAAAAGCAAATAAGCTACTTTTAATTTTGTTAAATGTTAAAAGTTTTAAATGTTTACATTGTTACAGAATATTTTGTCATGTTGTTGTCAATGTTGACTGAGTGGCCATACTTTTTTTTTTTTGTAAATAAAAGCAATGCCTTTTGAAAAAACTGGCCTACATTTATTTTTTCATCTTCATTTTGAATAAAAAAAATAATCGGTAAAAGGAAAAATAATCTATAGATGAATCGAAAAAATAATCTATAGATTAACCGATTAATCGAAAAAATAATCTATAGATTAATCGATAGAAAAATAATCGTTAGCTGCAGCCTTAAATGTGACAATATCAAATAATTACTTAAAATTATTTCTTACTATTGGCTCTGATTTAGATCCTTAGGCTTTTGTTCTTAAAGCCCTCCTGTGTCCAGGAACGTATTTCGTCTGTCAAATTCATATCATTTATATCAAATAGTCTAAATCGAAAAACCCTTCGTCATACATAGGGGCCTTTGGGGGTTGAGAGGGTTTTGGTAAGCCTGTGCATTAAAATAATGCTCTAGTTAGCCAGACCAGTCTCCTACCTCTGCCCTTGAGCTCATTGAAAATTAACATGGCACCCATTGTGTGGGACTTCTTAAATTCAATTTAAAAACTATAAATACCTGGTATCGCTCTTCAGAAAGAGGAAGTTATCTGTGTCAGTATCGTCTCAAGAAAAAAAAATACTGTGTATCCCTAATGCATGCTGCCACCTACTGTACAGAGTTATAACAGGGAGGGCAAACAGGTAGTGCCAAAATCTATTTGTGGCGGTCCATATTTATGTCTGGCGAACCGAAACTGAATGTATTGGAAACATCGCCCTGCTCTAAAGCGTCATAAAAATTTCACAGTACAACAAGTCCGGGATAACATTGCTGTGTGCCATAAATGAGCCACGGACGTAAATGGAGGTCAGTA
>NC_084736.1:21220659-21300659 GCF_033978785.1 Entelurus aequoreus | reverse complement strand
TCTAAGAACAAGAATAGACTGTCGAGTTTCAGATGAAAGTTCTCTTTTTCTGGCCATTTTGAGCGTTTAATTGACCCCACAAATGTGATGCTCCAGAAACTCAATCTGCTCAAAGGAAGGTCAGTTTTGTAGCTTCTGTAACGAGCTAAACTGTTTTCAGACGTGTGAACATGATTGCACAAGGGTTTTCTAATCATCAATTAGCCTTCTGAGCCAGTGAGCAAACACATTGTACCATTAGAACACTGGAGTGATAGTTGCTGGAAATGGGCCTCTATACACCTATGTAGATACTGCACCAAAAACCAGACATTTGCAGCTAGAATAGTCATTTACCACATTAGCAATGTATAGAGTGTATTTCTTTAAAGTTAAGACTAGTTTAAAGTTATCTTCATTGAAAAGTACAGTGCTTTTCCTTCAAAAATAAGGACATTTCAATGTGACCCCAAACTTTTGAACGGTAGTGTATATTAGATACATATATTAGATACATATGTACACATACATATATATAAATATATGTATATGTACATATGTATCTAATACTGTATATTGACATGTGTATATGTATGTATTAGATAAATATATTAGATACATATGTACATATACATGTATATGTATATGTATATGTGCATATGTATATACAGTGCCCTCCAAAAGTATTGGAACAGTGAGTCCAATTCGTTTATTTTTGTTGTAGACTGAAAACATTTGGGAAGATGAATATGGGACAAGAGATCAACATTTTAGCTTTCATTTCCAGGTATTTACATCTAGATCTGATACACAACTTAGAAGATAGCACCTTTTGTTTTAACCTACCCATTTTTCAGGAGAGCAAAAGTATTGGAACATGTGACTGACAGGTGTGTTTTGTTGCCCAGGTGTCTCCAAATTACATTGGTTATTCAAACAATAAATAGCACTGAATGTCTGAGCTCAGTTTCAGATTGGGTAGGATAGGTTTTGCCTGTGCAGACTGCATTTAGAGGTGGAACCAACATGAAAACCAGAGAGCTGTCTATGGGTGAAAAAGAAGCAATTGTGAATCTGAGAGAAGATGGACAATCAATCAGAGCCATTGCACAAACATTGGCCATAGCCAGTACAACCATTTGGAATGTCCTGAAGAAGAAAGAACCCACTGGTGTACTAAGCAACAGACGTGGAACAGGTAGAACAAGGAAAATATCAGGAGTTGATGACAGAAACATAGTGAGAGCTATAAAGAACAACTGTTAGTGACATCAGCAACGACTTCCAGAGGGCAGGAGTGAAGGTATCACAACCTAATGTTGGCAGAAGACTTCATGGACAGAAGTACAGAGGCTACACCAGAAGATGCAAACCACTCATTAGCAAGAAGAACAGGAAGGCCAGGCTTGAATTTGCCAAAAGGTACAGAGATGAGCCTCAAAAATTCTGGAAAAAAGTTTTATGGGACTGATGAGACAAAGATTAACTTCTTTAAAATTGATGGAAAGGCGAACGTTTGGAGAAAGAAAGGATCAGCTCATGATCCCAAACATACAAGCTCATCTGTGAAACATAATGTCATGGCTTGGGCATGCATTGCTTCTTTTGGGACGTCATCTTCATTGATGATGATGATGGCAGCAGCAAAAAGAACTCAGAAGTCTACAGAAACATTTTGTCTGCTAATTTAAAGAAAGATGCAACCAAACTGATTGGGAGATCCTTCATCATGCAGCAAGATAACGACCAAAACAACAAAGGAGTTGATCGGGGGCAAGAAGTGGTAGGTTTTAGACTGGCCAAATCAGTCTCCAGACTTAAACCCAATAGAGCAGGGGTCACCAACCTTTTTGAAACCAAGGGCTACATCTTGGGTACTGATTAATGCGAAGGGCTACCAGTTAGATACACACTTAAATAAATTGCCAGAAGTAGCCAATTTGCTCAATTTACCTTTAACTCTGTTATTATTAATAATTAATGATATTTATCTTTGTGGAAACACTGATCATCTTAATGATTTCTCACAATAAATATATATAGAAACAGATAAATATCAATATGCAACACTTTATTTTTATATTTTCTCTAAGTGCACATTTTTCAAATTGAACATTTTCAAATGATCACTTCTAAGACAGTCTTGTGAAATCACAATATCCCATTTTAACTAGCTAGCCACTAACATTTTTTAACAAATCATGAATTACTTTGCACCATGTTTGTACAAATAATAACTCATGTAAAATACAAAAGTAAACTCTCAAATGTTTAAATCATGTCACACTTTGAACTGGACACCAAATCTGTTATCTGTTTCTTTGTCAGTTAGTGGGAAGCCTGGCATTGCATGCTGTTAACTAGTGTGTTGTACTCTGGTGTGTAACTTGACACTGCAACTCTGAGTGAGTCTTGCAGATGTGCATCAGTGAGGCGTGTTCTGTGTTTGTTCTTGATGAAGTTCATGTCAGAAAAGGCTGATTCACAAAGATAAGATTTTTCCTCATTGTTTGCGGAACCTTCTTAATCTTTTGGACATATTTTCACAGCAATCTGGCCTGAAGCTTAATTATGATAAATGTAAAATGTTAAGGATCGGAAATCTAAAGGGAACGTCCTTTCGAATGGAATGCAAAGTGCCTGTTTTGTGGACAGATGGACCAGTTAACATACTTGGTGTTGTTGTCCCAGAAAATCTGGAAGATCTAGGCTCAGTAAATTATGATAATCGACCAAGAAAGCTGGACAAAATTATGCAATTATGGAAAGGGAAATCCCTAACCTTGTATGGTAAAATGTCTCTTGCCAACTCGTTAATTATTCCTCAATTTATTTATTTGTTTTTGTCATTACCAGCTCCATCACAAAACTTTTTTAAGATTTATGAGCGGAGGGTCTTCGATTTTGTCTGGAACGGCAAACCAGAAAAGATTAAAAGAAAGGTTTTGTACAAAGAGTATGAATATGGGGGCCTGAAACTTCTCAACCTTGAAGCTATGTGTCTGTCTTTAAAAGCATCAATTGTTCCAAAGATGTATTTAAACATTGAGTGGTACACAAATGTCCTGTTGGACAAAAAACATGTACTGTATCAAAAGAAATGGTATCCTTTTTTACAAGTGATCCCCTCCCAGAGAGTCTGCTGGGAAACATGGCGGGGTTCATAAAGGAAACAATCCACTCATAGTGGTGTTTTCAATTTTATGTGCCAGAAAAAAGAGACGATATTTTGCAGCAGTTAGTATGGATGAACTCTAATATTGTAATAGATGGAAAGCCTTTCTTTTGGAAAAATATGTTTGAAAGAGGAATCATTTTTGTCAATGATATTATCAATGACAATGGTAAAATTATGAAGTATGATGAATTTAGAGCTATGTATGGTGATGCTTGCTCAAGCTTTTCATTTTATCAACTAACTGGAGTAATTGGGAAAAGATGGAAACAAATAATTAATTATGGAACTACTAAATTATTAGTTTGTAAACCTCTAATAAGAAATTCTAGTTGGCAAAAAGGAACTAAAATAAATAGAAAAATATATAATTTTTATTTAATAAAGAAATCTTTGAAGGCTGCCTCATACAACACAAATGGAAAATGGGAGGACTTTTTTGACTGCCCGTTGCCATATTCAAACTAATCTATAAAACCACTATCGATGTGCAAAATCGTTATTTTCAAATTAAAATTATTTATAACTTCTTACCCACAGGGAAAATGTTAAAATTATGGAATATGACAGAGTCAGATGATTGCCGATTTTGTTGTCAGGAGCCTGAATTCACCCTGCATTTGTTTTGGTATTGTCATATTGTGTCTTTGTTTTGGGTGGAAGTTGAAAAAATGTGTTTAAGGATTGGTTTGTTTATGAAGCTTAATGTGGTTTCTGTTATTTTAGGAGTTCATTGACAATCATGATTTAGTCAATTTAATTATAGTACTCGGTAAAAAATTTATTTTTAAGGCCAAAAACAGATATTCACTTAGTATTACTTTCTTTAAAAAATGTATTCAGTATTTTCTAACTTTAGAAAGTTACATGGTTGAAAACGATAATGATGCCAAAAAACATTAAAAAAAAAGATGAGAAGTCCTCAAAGGCTTATTTTGAAAGTATAATTATGTTTATAGATTATATGATATCTGTTGTTGTGTTCCCTAATTTGAGTGACCTGGACATAATCTGGACTGTACATAAATGCTTATTTTGAAAATGTAATTTTGTTTATAAATTATATGCAATCTGTTGTGTTCCCTAATTTTTTTCTGTGTACATGAATGAAGGTGTGTGTTGCTGAGTCCGACTTGGACATTATCTGGACTGGGCCTGGTTTAAAAAACCCTTTAAACAAATCTAATTTCATTGACCACCTGGTCTGTTGAAGATGAGGCCCTTTTTAAAAAAATACAATAAAATAAGATAAATAAATAAAAAACATTTTCTTGGATAAAAAATAAAGTAAAACAATATAAAAATAATTACATAAAAAATAGTAATTAATGAAAATTTTAGTGGACCAGCAGCCTATACAATCATGTGTGCTTCAGGGACTGTGTCCCTTGCAGATGTGTTGTCTATGTTGTGGGAACCAGAATATTGGTAGCAGATAGAAATAACCCCTTTTGTGTGAGTGGGTGTGGATGAGTGTGAATGGGGGAGGTTGTTTGGGTTGATGCACTGATTGAAAGTGTATCTTGTGTTTTTTCTATGTAGATTTAATTTAAAAAAAAAAAATAATTTTTTTTTTTTTTTTTTTTTTTGTAATTTAAAAAAAAAATTTTTTTTTTTAGAACAAGCCCGCGGGCGACTCATCTGGTCCTTACGGGCGACCTGGTGCCCGCGGGCACCGCGTTGGTGACCCCTGCAATATAGCATGCATTTTACCTGCTGAAGAGACTGAAGAGAGTAACCCCCAAAACAAACAACTGAAAAAGGCTGTGGTGAAAGCCTGGAAAAGCATCACAAAAGAAGAATGCAACAGTTTGGTGATGTCAATGGCTCACAGGTTTGATGCAGTTATTGAAAGCAAAGGATTTGCAACTAAATATTAAGTTTCAGTTGAGTCTTTAAACTGACAATATAAATATCCAGAGTAGCATGTGTAAAACCTTTTTTTCAACTTTTAACTTCAGAGAAACAGTGGACATCTTTTTATATCACTTTGGAAAATGCTGTTTCTAAGAAAAGTTATCTGACAATTAATGTTTGATAATGGAAATACCTCACAAATTGATGCTTGGCCTCGCTGGCCTTAAATATATTTCCCGGATGATGGTTTATCAAGTAGCTTCTCATATTACTTGTGTTCCACAGTTTGGTGACACAGGGCACTGTCACCAAACTTTTTGTTGTTGTTCACGCTGCCGCCCAGTGCATTTCCTACTTAAAACATGGATTACAAATCCGTTTAAACCACAAGTTGAATCAATGTTACTGACAAAAAATGTGGGTCAAATTCACAACTTTCGACCGGCTTCGTGTGTCGTCTTGGAAACGCTCAAGACAGAGGTTGTATTTTCGCTAGGGTTTGTTTGTCTGTGTTAGCATCATAAGTCAAAAAGTTATGGACCGACTTTGAGGGAAATTTCAGGTAACGTTCGAAAAACAATCCTTTCTCTCACCTTTACAACCTCCCATTACTTCTCTCGCACTACATAGGCAATTTTGGACATCGAGTTTTCAAAAGTGGCAGAAAAAAATTATACTGACCAAGCTTTCATTTTATACCATCACACATTATTGTGAGGATTTCGGTACCGCAATACCGCTGTATTAACAATACTGATACACTCTTCACGCAAACGTGCACGCAAGCACAGGCACACAAGCAAACGCACACAGAGACCTAGAGTTGACGCACGCCACAAATCCAATTCAAGCCGCTCGTTATCCCAACACTTCGATTGGTTCGGTCTCGGAGAAAGTTGACTTCTCCGCCCTTTTTGTCCTTGTTTGAAATGTGTGTGACACGGTGGTTGCTCTCTGCCACTTTGAGCACAACAGCAGCATCAAGTGATTGCTTGTTATTGTCAGCAATAAAAGGCAGAGATGCAAACACACTTTAAAGGTCAGCAGGGTTATGTAAGAAGATATAAATACTGACCCTAACTGCCTTGTTTCGCTCCGCCTGTGTTTAGCACACAACTCTATCACGGCCCAAGTGTATCACACACTCAAGCTGGGCGGTATAGCTGAAAACTATTACGGTATTACTGTTTTATATCGGTCGATATCCATAATTATTGAAATTTTTCATGACCTATTGAAAAAAAGAAGCAGGAGAAAAATATACTAAAGTAAAACTTTTTTTTTTTTTTATGTAACCTTCCTCTGATTATAATCCCTTCAGCTATCAAGGCAGAAAAGAAAGAAACTGTTAACACATGCATGGAAAACTATCAATATAAACAACATTCTAAAATCATGTTGAACACTTAACAATAACCTCTTAAAATAAAGGTGCAAAAATAAGGAATATGTAAGAAATGCTTATTACAGTGTAACAAAATAGTACAAAGTGTGAAAACGTAAACAGAAGTTTAGTGTCAGGAAGTTACAGCTGTGCTCTAAACGGTGAGCGCGGCTAAGGTGGTGTGGTATTACCGATCTTAATGGGGACCAGCGCCTTACATCATTCACAGACCACATTGGTCTGACTACGGTCCATTTGAAAAATCCCCAAAACTGCCATACTGTCGAGTTGACTTCTCTTTTATTCACAATTTCTTCGCTCTCTGCAGTACTCATTTTTACTTTCTCTTCTCATGCCATGCAAAGAATCAACCGCGACACAACAAGATGGCGCAACCAAATTTAATAGATGATACTGTTACTTTATTGGCTGTTAGTGCGTCACTCCCACTGATCAGTGATCGCTTCCTGTATTGCTTGGTTACCAGAGAGCGAGTGACTTTGTTCATGCAACCAACCTTGCTTTTCACAACTTCCGCTTTCTTACGACAAAGAAAAAATATATATTGAACGCAACATATACGGATATTGTTTTTATTGCCCAGCCTTAAAACACACCCGCACGCACTCACACAAGGCAGCTGCTGGTGTGCAAAGTCAACATGAGCTAATATTGTGTTAGTAAATAATCCACAAGTCAGCCTGATAGAGAGCGGCAGCAGCAACACAAGCTATGATAAAGTCTATTAATTAAACACACATTCCACAAACATACATTGGTGACAACCTGTACAAAATGACTACAGAACTTGCCATGACAACACATACAATATGTAATATGTACTTTCAATGGCTTTTGGGCCTTTTATCCAAATGGTGTTTTAGGGCAGTGGTGCCCAACCTTTTGAGCCCAAAGATTGCATACATGTAAACCTTTGGTGGGCTTTACAGTAATTTAATATTGAGTAATCTAATATTCTAAAGTTTCTAAATTAGGCTACTGTGGTTACCAAAAACAATCACAACATTAGTCTTCCAATAAAATAATCACACTTACTTCCAGAATGTATATACATTCACATTAAATTGGATGCAGTTATTTACACAACTGCTGTATTTTTCGGACTATATGGTGCACTTGAAATCCTTTCAGTTTGTATTTATGTAATTTTTTTAATCGACAGGTGCGCTTAATGTACATATTAATTCTGGTTGTGCTTACCGACTTCAAAGCAAATATATTTGGTACATGGTGTAATGATACGTGTGACCAGTAGATAGCAGTCACACATAAGAGCCAGTGTGGAGTGTAGGATGACACCTGTTCAATTGACATCAGCGGATTATTCATATATGGTAAAGGTTTACCCAAAGTGCTTTGGGCTGGTCCACCATTGTAGTCCAACGATGTAGTCAATAAACTCCTCCTTTTTCTCTATCCTCTTGTTGTGGGGCATTCATCCTCCACTGTCGCCATTTCTAATATAAAGTAGCGTACAGTTCCAACTTATATCTGTTAGTAGACTCGCTATGGAAGCACTCAAAACTACAGGTACAACAAAGATGACGGGGAGAAGACGCGGTCGAAGTGGAGTCACATAAATAAAACCGCCCACAAAACGGCGCATCCTGAAGGGACGGTCAGAAAGCAGCTTGAAGATGGTCTGTAAAACATAATTTATGCAACATTTTGACCAAAGAACCACCATTACAGGTTATGTAGGCCAAAAAGAAGTGTTTTAAATGTAGAAAAAAATATATACCTGTATAAATGATCCCTTTAAAGGGCTTTATAATCCGGCACGCCTTTTGTATGAAAGTAGACCTGAATAGACCCGCTCATCCCTAGTGCGCCTTATAATCTGGTGCACCCTATGGTCCTAAAAATATGCTAATACTTTTGATCATAGCTTCTGAAAGAAATAGTGGGACATGTCTCTGTGTTTGGAAATGCCCGTTTTGGGGTACTCTATACTGTGCTTTAAAAAAAAAAAAACTTGGCTGAATTCTTTATTTAGTGTGAAATTAAGTTGGTCTTTTTTTGTCTTGAGGAAATTGATGCAAATTGCAGTGCACTACTTGGCTGCGACCAGCAGAGGCACTGTTAAGTCAGTCCCTACAAAGTTGCCGTCTAAAGAAGCGCAAACATGATAGCTCCACTAAGACTAATGCTCAATCTTCTGCCTGCAACAACCAATATGGAAATAAAAAAAACAATATAATTCATGCATTAATTGATTGTTAATTTTCCCCATAGACAATCAATATTACAATTATAGAAATGTCATATTTACACATTTTCCTAAGTATGCCTTCATTTAACATGACTAATGACAATATCACCTGACAATAGACAATTTCTTACGATGACATTATGGGCAAGAACTAATTTGAGCACACTCAAAGGACATTTAGCATGGAGATACTGTACATATTTCTACATCTTATCTCTCGCTATAATGAAGGACGTAGGCGAACAATGTGTGATTTTTGCTTTTTCACACTCTAGCACTTGGCAGAGAGCAAACGTGTTTTTATGTGGACAGATTTGGTTTCCCTTTTAAAAATGTGCATGTGTGGACGTCTAACACACAGAACCTATACCTACTCTGCCAGGGTTGTACAGTATTCTGGCAATAATGAAGTACCAAATTATTAAAAGGGTACTATACCGCCTTTGACAAATACTGGTACTTTTTTTTTTACATGGACATGATGGCGCACCGTGGCGACACTGCTGATAATGGCATGCGAGTCAACGCAGACACAGAGCACATACAAGCAGAAAGTGTGGAAACAGGCTTACTAATAACGATAAAGGTGAAGCTATAAGCTGCAAGCAGTGCTTTAAAACAATGGCTAGCGGTTAACGTCCGTCCAAAGCTACTTCTAGATACTTCTAAATCACTAATTCTCGCCTTCATGGCGACAAACTACGTTTCTTACAAGTATACTCCCTGCAGGACGAGGAATGGCTAAACATGCTTCACTACACACCACAGGAGGATACAATAGCTAACCGCTAACAGCAAGCTAGAGATCCTCAATGTAAACAAATGGATGAATTTTTACAAACATCTATGGAAACATACCAAGTACAAGAGCCATATATAGTCAATACTACAATGATTACATTGATATTCTTTACTATCATTAAATATTTAGTCATTTTTGTTATTGTTTAGAAACTCAGGAAATACGTCCCTGGACACAAGAGAACTTTGAGTATGACCAATTTATGATCCGGTAACTACTTGGTATTGGATCCACACCCAAAATTGTAGTATGACCCAAAATGTATGTAAAGTATCCAAACAGAAGAATAAGTGCTTATTACATTTTAACAGAAGTGTAGATAGAAGATGTTAAAAGATAAATATAATATATATATCAGCAGATATTTGCATTAAATTAACAAGATTATTAATCAATTTTCTACCATATGCCTCTCAAAATTTTGACAAAATAATAGAATGAGACATGACACAATACGTTACTGTATACGTCAACAGCCAAGTTTGGAGCTTTTGTTTGCTCACTTACTACTAAAAGAGAAATTGTCTAGAATGTTAACTATCTTTTTTAATGCCCAAGTTGTTATTTGGTTACAATAAAAAAATATATGTTTAATGTACTCTGTTAAAATTAAGCCAATAATGACATTTTTTGGTGGTCTGACTATAAAAATGGGACCTATTACCTCCCTGCTTGGCACTCAGCATCAAGGGTTGGAATTGGGGGTTAAATCACCAAAAATGATTCCCGGGCGCGGCACCGTTGCTGCTCACTGCTCCCCTCACCTCCCACGAGGTGAACAAGGGGATGGGTCAAATGCTGAGGACAAATTTCACCACACCTAGTGTGTGTGTGACAATCATTGGTTCTTTAACTTAGGGTTGGGCGATATATCGATATACTCGATATATCGCGGGTTTGTCTCTGTGCGATATAAAAAATGACTATATCGTGATATTCGAGTATACATTCTCACGCAGTTGCTTTTAGCTGCAGGCTTTACACAACAGGCTCTTCTTCACTCTTTGTTGTCTCTGCTTCTCACAGAGACTTAAACAAGCGCACCTTCTGACATACATCACATATGTATACGCCCTCACGGAGCAGAGGTAGCAGCATGGGTAACGTTAGCTGTGGTGCGAGTGGTAATAAGAGAAAGAAGGTGCAAATCTGGTAACAAATGAAGGAAGAATTAATTCCCAAGAAGACGGGGTCCATCGTCCGGCGGTGGTTTGGCTTCAAGCGGGAATATGTCGAACAGACAACCGCAATGTCAAGTGTGGGGCAAAAGCGTTGCTACAAAAAGTAGCACCTACTGCTAATATGTAGCATCATTTGAAAAGTCACCCGCTAGAGAATAGAGTGCCACACCAACAAAATGCCAAGGCAACCATTTCCACATCAACACTGTATGAAAAAAATAGTCCACAACATAAGGAGATAACGTCCGCCGGAACCTACCACATAGCGAAGGACGCACACAATTTGATTTCCTATTATGCAGCTCATTTTTATTTGACAGTTATTGAAATATCTTGTGTGACATCATGCACTTTATTTGTTTTAAACTATTGCAGTGGCGTTCTGTACAAAAAGTGCACTTTAATTTAGTGTTGTTTCGATTTGTCATCTTAGTGACATCATGCACAAAAGTGCACTAATAGCTAATTTTAAAATGTCTCTGACAATCTTCCACTTTCTGTTTTGAAATGACATGAATGTTTGTGCCACTGCATAATAACTGTTTAATACAGTTTTGGTCAAATGACTTATTTGTGATTTCCCTCTCTGCATGAAAGTTTTAAAATTTATTAATGCAGTATGAACAAGAATGTTTTAATGTAGACACATAGAATCATCCTACTGCTGTGATTATATGCATCAAGTGTTCATTCAAGGCTAAGGCAAAATATCGAGATGTATATCGTGTATCGTGACATGGCCTAAAAATATCGAGATATTAAAAAATGCCATATCGCCCAGCCCTATAACTTAACTAACTTTTTCTGGATTCAGTCCTGAGGCGTTCTTTACACAATAATAATGTGGTATCAAAAAATAACATTATTAGTCTTTATTCTGGTTTCACATGCAGGTGCGTTAAAATTGAACAATTTACCTAAGAGTGCAATGTAGAGAAAAATAAATGACAGGAGCAATAGCACCGTGTTGTGCCATCGGCGGCCTCTAACACCACGTCACCATGACCCCAAACTTAAAATCCCACCATCTTATTCCAAACTGCACATGTTGCCATCTTCTCACCTTCCAAAAGACGCTGAATGATGGAGTCGATGTTTAGTTTGTCCGGCTCCGCCATTTTCTGTTTATTCTGACGTTCTCGTACAGTCAAAAACCGGGGCTCCCGAATGGCACCTTGGACCGCACCGCGACATCAACAAGAAGAAGAAAACAGAAAGTATAAGAGCCGCACATAATAAAGAAAGTGTCAAAGTAAGGCTAACATTGGTGACATAGTAGCATGAATGAGCTAATCTAGCTAAACTGAGCTAGCTCGCTAGCTCGTTGTCATCGATTCAATAAAACTCTTCTAACCTTATGTTTCGCTTCTTAATAGTCCTCCCAGCGTGTAAATTAAATTCCCCTGAGCTCAGCTTGGGCCTTTCTCCCCTTCCCTCTTCTACCTGCGGGAACTTTAAAAAACGAGGCCGTCGCCGTTTCAAGTCACTTCGCTGTCGCCGAGAGGCCGACTCGGGCGTCACACGATTCTCGAATTGTGATTGGTCTGCGGAGGATTAGACGGCTTCCATCCTAAAGAGCCTGATTGGCGGCGGCTCATGTCAGTTAAAAAAAAAAACGTCCCGCCTCTAACAGGAAGTCAACGGCATTCAATGAAGTGGCGTCACCGCGTGTGCACAAACCGGAACTGCAGCTCCTCGCTTAAATGAAACGCCGTCGCGACTTCATGGCTGCTGAAAGCAAAAAAAACCCCAAAAAATAAAGTTTGTAAAGATGCACCATGCAGGCGAGGCGACAAATAGAGACGTCGTTCGCCTTTAACATCAAAAGTGACGGTTGTGATGAGGACCACGGCGTCCGTGCGACATTGGCGCGAAAGAAAGACGCGTACGTCGTTTAGTTTCACTTTAAATGTGCTGCTTGACGTTGACGGTTATTATGAGGAATGAAACGTCGGCATACAGGACACTTTATTAGGTACACCTGCACGATATAATAACACATATATCCATCCATCCATTTTCCTACCGCTTGTCCGTTTTTTTGGTCGCAGGGGGTGCTGGAGCCCATCTCAGCTGCATTCGGGCGGAAGGCGGGGTACACCCTGGAAAAGTCGCCACCTCATCACAGGGCCAACACAGATAGACAGACAACATTCACACTCACATTCACACACTAGGGCCAATTTAGTGTTGCCAATCAACCTATCCCCAGGTGCATGTCTTTGGAGGTGGGAGGAAGCCGGAGGGAACCCACGCAGTCACGGGAAGAACATGCAAACTCCACACAGAAAGATCCCGAGCCTGGGATTAAACTCAGGACTACTCAGGACCTTCGTATTGTGAGGCACGTGCACTAACCCCTGTCCACCGTGCTGCCCTAACACATTAAAATCCATCCATTTTCTTCCGCTTATCAGAGGTCGGGTCGCGGGGGCAGCAGCCTAAGCAGGGAAGCCCAGACTTCCCTCTCCCCAGCCACTTTGTCCAGCTCCTCCCGGGGGATCCCGAGGCGTTCCCAGGCCACCCGGGAGACATAGTCTTCCCAACGTGTCCTTGGTCTTCCCCGTGGCCTCCTACCGGTCGGACGTGCCCTAAACACCCCCCTAGGGAGGCATTCGGGTGGCATCCTGACCAGATGCCCGAACCACCTCATCTGGCTCCTCTCGATGTGGAGGAGCAGTGGCTTTACTTTGATGGCAGAGCTTCTCACCCTATCTCTAAGGGAGAGCCCCGCCACCCGGCGGAGGAAATTCATTTTGGCCGCTTGTACCTGTGATCTTGTCCTTTCGGTCACAACCCACAGCTCATGACCATAGGTGAGGATGGGAACGTAGATCGACCAGTAAATTGAGAGCTTTGCCTTCCGGCTCAGCTCCTTCTTCACCACAACGGATCGATACAGCGTCCGCATTACTGAAGACGCCGCACCGATCCGCCTGTCGATCTCACGATCCACTCTTCCCCCACTCGTGAACAAGACTCCTAGGTACTTGAACTCCTCCACTAGATTAAAATGGACCTTAAAATATATTTAACAGCGTAAGTATGTACAAGGTGTATCTTTCATTATATATTGACTACAGCAGGGGTCACCAACGCGGTGCCCGCGGGCACCAGGTAGCCCGTAAGGACCAGATGAGTAGCCCGCTGGCCTGTTCTAAAAATAGCTCAAATAGCAGCACTTACCAGTGAGCTGCCTCTATTTTTTAAATTTTATTTATTTTCTAGCAAGCTGGTCTCGCTTTGCTCGACATTTTTTATTCTAAGAGAGACAAAACTCAAATAGAATTGGAAAATCCAAGAGAATATTTTAAAGACTTGATCTTCACTAACTGACAAAGAAACAGATAACAGATTTGGTGTCCAGTTCAAAGTGTGACATGATTTATTTAAAAAATTGAGAGTTGACTTTTGTATTTTACATGAGTTATTATTTGTACAAACATGGTGCAAAGTAATTCATGATTTGTTAAAAAATGTTAGTGGCTATCTAGTTAAAATGGGATATTGTGATTTCACAAGACTGTCTTAGAAGTGATCATTTGAAAATGTTCAATTTGAAAAATGTGCACTTAGAGAACATATAAAAATAAAGTGTTGCATATTGATATTTATCTGTTTCTATATATATTTATTGTGAGAAATCATTAAGATGATCAGTGTTTCCATAAAGATAAATATAATTAATTATTAATAATAACATAGAGTTAAAGGTAAATTGAGCAAATTGGCTATTTCTGGCAATTTATTTAAGTGTGTATCAAACTGGTAGCCCTTCGCATTAATCAGTACCCAAGAAGTAGCTCTTGGTTTCAAAAAGGTTGGTGACCCCTGGACTACAGTAATGTCCAATATACTACATTTGTTCATTCTACTACGCTTATGTCGCTTGTACTCCTCCGACTGGTATTTTACTCATTCTATAAAGTGTTATACATATCATATTTATTATTACACTGACCTATTTTATTCTTTATTACACAACAATCGCTGTACAAACTTGAATATCGCACAATTGCCTCCTATTAGAAAACGGGACACGTACCATCTCAGTAAATATGAGAAGGGTCTAGAACAGGGCTGTCAAACTCATTTTAGATCGGGGGCCACATGGAGAAAAATCTACTCCCAAGTAAAATCAAGGCATGATAACTTAAAAATAAAGACAACTTCAAATTGTTTTCTTTGTTTAAAAATAGAACAAGCACATTCTGAAAATGTACAAATCATAATGTTGTTGTTTTTTACACTTACATGTTGCGGTTAATAGTATTCTATCTGTATTTGTCGTTATTGATACTTTCTGAGTAAATTATGTGATAATGTTCATCAGTCAACTCATTGGTGTTCATTTTTCAATCGATCAAGATTAAAAAAAATACAAAAATCAAATTAAAGGATGTTATTCATGTAGTTTGCTCATTTTCCTCGACTTGTGCACTAACGTGTTTTATTTATTTTTTACATATGTAGCATCATCTACAAAGATACAAATAATTGCTTATGCGACATCTAGTGGACACATTTGGAACAGCAGTTTCTTTAATTCAAAAATTTCGGCTCATTTTTATACCTAACAAACTCATCCCGCGGGCCGGATAAAGCCTGTTCGCGGGCCTGATCCGGCCCTCGGGTCGTACGTTTGACACCCATGGTCTAGAATGTAAAGAAAAAATCAGATTTTATGATAAAATGCTGTCAGATAAAAATGACAGTGGTACCGTTTTTCCATTTAGAGTAACACCGTAAAGACAACGACGGTAGATTTTACGGTGTAAAAAAACAACAACTGGCGACTCAGTCACCATAATTTTATCGTAAAAATAAAAGTGCCACAAATTTTTAATTTACAGTAGTTACCTGTAGAAACAACAATTGTAAATTTTAAGGTAAAAATACTTTAACTGAGTCGACAGAATATTACACAAAAAAATTCCCATTTACAGTAATGCACTGTAAAAACAACGATTGTACAGTAAAAAAAAAACTGGCAGGTAATTTGCTAGAATTGTATCGTGAAAATAAATGTGGCACCTATTTTTATTTAGAGCAATGAATTGTAAAAACAATGACCGTAGATTTTACGGTAAAAATACTGGCCACTGAGTTGACAAAATGTTCCCATAAAAAAATTCCATTTACAGTAACGGACTGTAAACACAACAAGCATACATTTAACGGCATAAAAAAACATTCGCCAGAATTTTATCGCCCAAAAAATGTAAGTGGTTCCGATTTTTAACTCACAGTAATTAACTGTAAAAACAATGACTGTGGAGTTTACAGTAAAAGCTGGCAGCTCAGTCGCCAAAATGTTACTGTAAAAAAAACCAGTGCTGTCATTTTTCATTTATGGTAATAAACTGTTAAAACTGACCGTAGATTTTGCCGTTAAAAAACTCAGCTCAGTGGACAGAATGTTACTGTAAAAATAAAAGTGCTATAAATTTTTTAAGTGCTATCAATTTTCTGAGTCGTCAGAATCTTAATGAGAATTTTTTTTAATTTTTAACAGTACACTGTCAAAAACATATTGGAGATTATACAATAAAAATAATTTTAACGTAAAAATGAAAGTGGTGCAGTTTACCCTTTAGAGCAGCGTTTCTCAAAGTGTGGGGCGCGCCCCACTGGTGGGGAATATAGGCTTTGCAGTCACGTGGTTTTATCACGTGACTTTGTGTTACGCCGCCATCTTGCCGGTCAACCGGTCAGCTCGTTCCTACGTGTTCGTACAGATTCAGTTTGATTTCTGTGCTACATTTTCACCGATTTCATTCGAATTATGGCTGATTTGCTATCCAATGAAGTTGTGCATTTGGATGAAGAGTCCCAAGAAACGTTACAGAGAGAAGTTGAACCTTGTTGGCACAACGGATCCGTACCTGAATCAATTTAAGTGGACCCCGACTTAAACAAGTTGAAAAACTTATTCGGGTGTTACCATTTAGTGGTCAATTGTACGGAATATGTACTTCACTGTGCAACCTACTAATAAAAGTCTCAATCAATCAATCAAAACCTTTTACCGAGAAGCATGCTAAAATCACCTGAGCATTTTGCAACAGCCGACCTGCCTGATCTCTCATATCCAGACATTCATAATTACCTCGTCGATTCACCATCTCCGTACACTGGAAAGGACCTTAGGGCATACAAGAGTCTGGATGCCTACAAGTATTTTACAGCAGGTTTTGTGCATGATGGGCTGATATGGCAGATTCCAAACAAAAATCGATTTCTTCTCATGACCAAGGTAAGGAAAAAGCACACACAGAAGAGCCTACTTTCTGTTTACAAATCCGCGTGGCAGTAACATAGTGTGATTGTGAAAAAACTACTGAAGTGATTCTAATGAAAACTCACATTGTTAAGCTTTTTTTTTTTATTACAAAAGGCCTTAAATGTCGCACTATTCTTTTTCTTCTTTCTGCCTATTGAAATGGTTTGTCAAATCGCTTTACTATGTTTGCTTATAACCAAAGTAGTACCTTTCATATTTACGTTTATATTCATCATTTCATTTTTAGATGGGGTTGCGATCACGAGTCAGACGCGGTACGAAATGATAATGACCCAGCGGCACACTGGCCTAAACGTTGACGAAACCGGATTCCACATGTCTGCCGACCGTCCATATTTTGGCGCATCACCGGATGGGCTACTCTCGTGTGACTGCTGTGGCAAAGGGTGCCTCGAAATGTTGTGAAACCACTGTCATCAGATGACAATAAAGAGATGGGTATGATATTTTCCATCATGGTATACTTTTGTCTTGCGAGTCCAATAACTCTCTCTACATGGATACGGACAGCAGCTAATCCTCTGGTGCCCTCAACATCTAGTGCAGGGGTCACCAACCTTTTTGAAAGCAAGAGCTACTTCTTGGGTACTGATTAATGCGAAGGGCTACCAGTTTGATACACACTTAAATAAATTGCCAGAAATAGCCAATTTGCTCAATTTACCTTTAACTCTGTTATTATTAATAATTAATGACATTTACACTTAATTGAACGGTTTAAAAGAGGAGAAAACACGAACAAAATGACAATTAAATTTTTAAACAGTTTATCTTCAATTTCGACTCTTTAAAATTCAAAATTCAACCGAAAAAAAGAAGAGAAAAACTAGCTAATTCGAATCTTTTTGAAAAAAAAAAAAAAAAAAATTATGGAACATCATTAGTCATTTTTCCTGATTAAGATTAATTTTAGAATTTTGATGACATGTTTTAAATAGGTTAAAATCCAATCTGCTCTTTGTTAGAATATATAACAAATTGGACTAAGCTATATTTCTAACAAAGACAAATCATTATTTCTTCTAGATTTTCCAGAACAAAAATTTTAAAAGAAATTCAAAAGACTTTAAAATAAGATTAAAATTTGATTCTACAGATTTCCTAGATTTGCCAGAATAATTTTTTTGAATTTTAATCATAATAAGTTTGAAGAAATATTTCACAAATATTCTTCGTCGAAAAAACAGAAGCTAAAATGAGGAATTGAATTAAAATGTATTTATTATTCTTTACAATAAAAAAATAAATTTACTTGAACATTGATTTAAATTGTCAGGAAAAAAGAGGAAGGAATTTAAAAGGTAAAAATGTATATGTGTTTAAAAATCCTAAGGTTGTATTTTTTCTCTAAAATTGTCTTTCTGAAAGTTATAAGAAGCAAAGTAAAACAATTAATGAATTTATTTAAACAAGTGAAGACCAAGTCTTTAAAATATTTTCTTGGATTTTCAAATTCTATTTGAGTTTTGTCTCTCTTAGAATTAAAAATGTCAGGCAAAGCGAGACCAGCTTGCTAGTAAATAAATACAATTTAAAAAATAGAGGCAGCTCACTGGTAAGTGCTGCTATTTGAGCTATTTTTAGAACAGGCCAGCGGGCTACTCATCTGGTCCTTACGGGCTACCTGGTGCCCGCGGGCACCGCGTTGGTGACCCCTGATCTAGTGGATTAAGCTGCCTTCTTTTCGAATCTCAGCGTGCACCACATCTTCACCAGCGGGTAGTTGATCATTTTCACAAGGGACAGACTGGGAAATATTGACAAGTGCTGCTGCTGCTGCCAATGCCCTCTCGCTGACGTCATCAGCCACGTGACATTAGCTTGGCGGCCATCTTGTCGGTCACCAGTTCACTGCCGGTCTACGACTCACACACGCTTTCTTGTTTGATCTGCTGCTATTTGAGCTTGGAAATGCCGGAAACCTGCTGTGCTGTTGGATGTAGCAATAGACGAGGCGATAAACCAAATCTTAGCTTCGGATCGCGGCGATTTGTCGTGAACGATGGAAACCTACGATGTACACAAGGATATGCAATGAACACTTCATATCAGGTATGTAAACAAACTATTCACCCCTGATTTGTTTCACAAAATGTGAAATAATACAATATGGGATGATACAAATATGATTGTTGAAAATGCTGGGTGCATTTTTAGAAAGGCAGCAAGAGCATTAAGGCAGGGAATGGGATGATTTCTTCAGTTCACCCCCCCCCCCCCCCCCCCCCGCCTCTGTCTGTGTGATGCTAGGTACCGTTTTTATTTTTTCATGATGCCTCATCTGATTGGCTTGAAAACTTTATCAATGTAAATGTTGAGCTTCATATTGGAATTGAACAATTAATTATCATGAGTGAATGCATTAGGAAATTTCAAAAAAAATTATGATGGGCCTTGTGAAACAATTTTTTTCTAATGAAGCATTTTTGAACAAGAGGCTTTTTGTTACTTCATTTGGCACAAGGTAAAATCTACATTGGTAAAGTTTTCAAGCCATTGGCACAAGGTTAAAATTTTTATTGGTAAAGTTTTCAAGCCAATCGGATGAGGCATCATGAAAAAATAAGAAAAAAATAAAAACGGTACCATCTTGAACAGACAGGTATCTGAATGATTTCACTCTATTCAGTTTTTTAATATGTCAAGTTATGAAATGCCATTACAAAACAAATTGAACTGGGTATATCCCCATCAACAACGTGCTTAATTATTTATGGCAGTCATTATGAATAATGTGATTGTTTAATTGTTTCAAATGTGATTGTTTAATTGTTTCAGGTGCAAAAAGCGAAGATCCACTATCCCCAGACTATGTGCCAAGTATATTTGAGCATACCCAGTCACCTCACAAACGAAAACTCAAATGTTCAATGAAGATCTTTGAGAGAAGACAAAATGTCAAGCAGCGTAAGAGAGACCGCGAGAGGGCATTGGCAGCAGCAGCAGCACTTGTCAATATTTCCCAGTCTGTCCCTTGTGAAAATGATCAACTACCTGCTGGTGAAGATGTGGTGCACGCTGAGATTCAAAAAGAAGGCAGCTTAATCCACTAGATCAGGGGTGTCAAACTCATTTTAGATCAGGGGCCACCTGGAGAAAAATCTACTCCCAAGTGGGCCGGAATGGTAAAATCACGGCACGATAACTTAAAAATAAAGACAACTTCAGATTGTTTTCTTTGTTTAAAAAAAAAAACAAGCACATTCTGAAATTGTACAAATCATAATGTTGTTGGGTTGTTTTTTTTTACACTTACATGTTGCGGTTAGTAGTATTCTATCTTTATTTGTCGTTATTTATATTTTCTGAAGAAATGATGTGATAATGTTCATCAGTCAACTCATAGGTGTTAATTTTCAATCTATCAAGATAAAAAAAAAATATCAAAATCAAATTACAGGATGTTATTTATGTAGTTTGCTCATATTCCTCGACTGGTGCACTAACATGTGGTTTATTTTGAACATATGTAGCATCATCTACAAAGATACAAATAATTGCTATTGCGACATCTAGTGGACACATTTAGAACAACAGTTTCTTTCATTTAAAAATTCCGGCTAATTTTTATACTTAGCAAACTCACCCCGCGGGCCGGATAAAACCTGTTCGCGGGCCTGATCCGGCCCCCGGGCCGTATGTTTGACACCACTGCACTAGATGTTGAGGGCACCAGAGGATTAGCTGCTGTCCGTATCCATGTAGAGAGAGTTATTGGACTCTCAAGACAAAAGTATACCATGATGGAAAATATCATACCCATCTCTTTATTGTCATCTGATGACAGTGGTTTCACAACATTAGATACAATTGTACAAGTGTCATGCGCACTTACAAATTTATCCGACCCAATTGTACCATTTGAGTAATGATGTTGCATCCATATTTTTTCTGTAATAAATACCAGGAAATAATCTTACAGAAACAACTTTTTCTGTTTTACTTCCAACTTCTTACAGTTAGGGCAAAACCATCGTTGTGGGACTCGTTTTATGCCAAGACATTTCATGTGGAATGCTTTGATGCTGCAGTTCTCGGATTTACAAACCAACATATCCTCAGTGGGAGGGTTACGGCAGTAGCAAACAAACTCTTCCTAAGCGGATGCAGTGGTAGCAACAGATTGTTCTACCGTGTACACTTTAGCTAATAGCTCTGGCATAATACAACGGAGATAGAAATTGTCCATCTTGGCCAGTTCGTTTGCCAGGAAGGAATCATCAGGAATTATCAATCAATCAATCAATCAATCAATGTTTATTTATATAGCCCTAAATCAAACAAAACTTTTTTTGTCATCCCCCACTTTGGACAAGGGGGAGTTTTCAAGCCCCACCTGCCCCCATCGCCCCAACAGAACGCTAATGCCAAGCTTAACATTTTCAAATTTATTGAACATCAATAGTAACATCAAGTTGTATACATTCAAACTCAATAACAAAATAACATCAAGTTCAATAATAAATAAAATAACTGTGCAGCTGTGGTATAACTTGCATCAAGTTCAATAATAAATAAAATAACGGGGATGGCGTGGCGAAGTTGGTAGAGTGGCTGTGCCAGCAATCGGAGGGTTGCTGGTTACTGGGGTTCAATCCCCACATTCTACCATCCTAGTCACGTCCGTTGTGTCCTTGGACAAGACACTTCACCCTTGCTCCTGATGGGTGCTGGTTAGCGCCTTGCATGGCAGCTCTCTCCATCAGTGTGTGAATGTGTGTGTGAATGGGTGAATGTGGAAATACTGTCAAAGCGCTTTGAGTACCTTGAGGTAGAAAAGCGCTATACAAGTATAACCCATTTATCATTTATCATTTAACTTGCATCAAGTTCAATAATAAATCAAATAACTTGCACCAAGTTCAATAATAAATAAAACAAGTGTTATAACTTGCATCAAGTTCAATAATAAATCAAAAAATGTGTTATAACTTGCATCAAGTTCAATAATAAATCAAATAACTTGCATCAAGTTCAATAATAAATAAAATAAAAGTGCCACTTTGCAATCTTTGCAAAAAAAAAAGGAGGAGCTATGCATTTTGGCAAGACAGGGCAAGTGAACATGAGTTTTACAGTACTCCAGCATTAGTGGCTGCAATGAGCCTGTTTTGCATTGCACAGCTTTTCAAATCGGGGTTGCAGGCTTGACACTGCCACTGTTAAAACCTCATTGAGTTAGGGGCTGAGCTGCCTTGACGCGAGTGCTTCCCGGTGAATGACACAGTGTGTCCAATGCGCATTTGGCGCAACCCTCTTTATTAGAGCCTGCAGCCCGTTTCTTTACCCTGCCATGGTCTGTGCGCCATCAGAGCAAAAGCCCACACAGTTTTCCCATTTAAGGTTGTGTTCTTTGAGGAAACTGTCCATTATCTCGAACAGCTCATCAGCAGTGGCTCTATTTTTTATGTATTTGCAAAACAGCAAATCCTCGCACAGTGACTCGCCATTCACATAGCTTCTGCTTAGCCCCGCCCCTATTAGTTACTGTTGCTATGTCTGTCAAACTTTCGCTCCTACCTAGAAATTTAAAGCCTACAGGAATAATAAGTAATTTACATTTATTTATATAGCGGATTTCACAGACAGAATCACAAAGTGATTTACAGTGTGTATAGAAAATGAAAGCATAGTAAAAAAAAAAATGTAAGAATATAATTAAAAAAAAAAAAAAATGTAAAGTGAAATTTCCTCCCGTTCCTCGCGCCCCACCTGTCATGTCCCTATTCCCCACCAGTGGGGCGCGCCCCACACTTTGAGAAACGCTGATATACAGTAATGCACTGCAAAAAAATATCACAGCTTTTACAGTAAAAAAAACTGTAAACTCAAATGCCAGAATTTTTAATTAAAAATAACATTACCACCGTTTTTCTGTTTACAGTAATGCACTGTAAAAACAACAGTTGTGGATTTTTATGGGGGTAATTAATGGCAGCTGAGTTTGCCAGAATTGTACTGTAAAAATTAAGGTGGTACCATTTTCCATTTACGGTAATGCACTGTAAAGAGGGACCATAAATTTTACGGTAAACATATTCGACAGAACTTTACGGAAAAAATGAAAATTCTCCCGACTCTTAATTTACAGTTATTAATTGTAAAGACAACGATCATAGATTTTTCGGTAAAAATTCCGGCAACTGCGGCGACGGAACTTTACTATAAAAACAATTCCGTTAACATTAACACTGTGAAAAGTATTGCAGATTTCTCATGGTAAAAAACTGTCAACTCAGTTGCCAGAATTTTTGTGTAAAAATATCAATTTACAGTTTTATACTGTATAAACAACGACTGGATTTTATTGTTGCTGAGTTGCCAGAATTTTACTGTAAAAATAAAAGCTGTACCGTTTTCCATTTACAGTGCTACGCTGTAAAAAAGTGACCATGTTGCCAGAGTTTCACCGTAAAAATAAGTGACGCACTGGAAAAACCACCAACCCATTTTTGAGCTGCCAGTTTTTCACTTTAAAATGTTAATTTTTTTCTAGATTAAATTCTGCTTCTTCCTACTCCTTCTCGAGAAACATGCAACGTACGTCAGTGTAGCTTTTGTCCTGTTTGCAATAAACTGAGAACTAAGCGTTCTAAGAACTCCGGCTTATTAGTGATTCCCAGAGCCCAAAAAAGTCTGCGAGCTATATGGCGTGTTCTATTCGGGCTCCAGTACTATGGAATGCCCTCCCGGTAACAGTTAGAGATGCTACCTCAGTACAAGCATTTAAGTCCCCATCTTAAAAGTCTTTTGTATACTCTAGCCTTTAAATAGACCCCCCTTTTAGACCAGTTGATCTGCCGTCTCTTTTCTGCTCTGCCCCCCTCTCCTGCGTGGAGGGTTTATTAGGTGACCACAGATGAAGCACTAGCTGTTCAAAGTCGGGACCCAGGGTGGACCACTCATCTGTGCGTCAGTTGGGGAGGTCTCTGCACTGCTGACTTGTCTCTACTCAAGATGATCTCCTGCTGACCCCACTATGGACTGGACTCTCACACTATTAACTAGATCCACTATGGACTGGACTCTCACACTATTATGTTAGATCCACTATGGACTGGACTCTCACACTATTAACTAGATCCACTATGGACTGGACTCTCACACTATTATTTTAGATCCACTATGGACTGGACTCTCACACTTTTATGTTAGATCCACTATGGACTGGACTCTCACACTATTATGTTAGATCCACTATGGATTGCTGCGATGAGGTGGCGACTTGTCCAGGGTGTACCCCGCCTTCCGCCCGATTGTAGCTTAGATAGGCTCCAGCGCCCCCGGCGACCCCGAAGGGAATAAGCGGTAGAAAATGGATGGATGGGCACTATGGACTGGACTCTCACACTATTATTTTAGATCCACTATGGACTGGACTCTCACACTTTTATGTTAGATCCACTATGGACTGGACTCTCACACTATTATTTTAGATCCACTATGGACTGGACTCTCACACTTTTATGTTAGATCCACTATGGACTGGACTCTCACACTATTATTTTAGATCCACTATGGACTGGACTCTCACACTTTTATGTTAGATCCACTATGGACTGGACTCTCACACTATTATGTTAGATCCACTATGGACTGGACTCTCACACTATTAACTAGATCCACTATGGACTGGACTCTCACACTATTATTTTAGATCCACTATGGACTGGACTCTCACACTTTTATGTTAGATCCACTATGGACTGGACTCTCACACTATTATGTTAGATCCACTATGGATTGCTGCGATGAGGTGGCGACTTGTCCAGGGTGTACCCCGCCTTCCGCCCGATTGTAGCTGAGATAGGCTCCAGCGCCCCCCGCGACCCCGAAGGGAATAAGCGGTAGAAAATGGATGGATGGGCACTATGGACTGGACTCTCACACTATTATGTTAGATCCACTATGGACTGAACTCTCACACTATTAACTAGATCCACTATAGACTGGACTCTCACACTATTGTTAGATCCACTATGGACTGGACTCTCACACTATTAACTAGATCCACTATGGACTGGACTCTCACAATATTAACTATATCCACTATGGACTGGACTTTCACACTATTATGTTAGATCCACTATGGACTGGACTCTAACACTATTAACTAGATCCACTATGAACTGGACTCTCACACTACTAACTAGATCCACTATGGACTGGACTCCACGTCCATGGCACCGGTCACCCAGGGGGGAGATCCCCACATCTGCGGTCCCCTCCAAGGCTTCTCATTGTTATCCCATCCCTTTGGGTTGAGTTTTTTCTTGCCCGGATGTGGGATCTGAGCCGAGGATGTCGTTGTGGCTTGTGCAGCCCTTTGAGACATTTGTGATTAAGGGCTATATAAATAAACTTAGATTGATTGATTGAAACTAAAAGCGAGTTATTAGTGATAAATGATGACCTCCTGGTGCAGATTGCTCCTGTGATAGTGTTTACTCACCTGTCTCCTCTGTACTCATGCATTCATTTGTTCATATATTCCCGTGTGCGTGCGTGTGTGTGTGATAATGTGGGATCTTGGTCATCGGGGTATTGTTTTTAAGTTTGTAAAGCACTCTGCATAATTGCATTATTGTATGTATAAAAATCGCTTTTTAAAATTAAAGTTTGATTTGATAAATACTGTGCAGCTGTTCCTAATGTTGTGTCCCAGTGGAGTTTCCTTCCCCACAATATCACAGCCCAAAAAAACACAACCATATTTTCTAAAACCCGCCTCCTGACGTGATGGTTGCTTGTCATCAGATAAGAATCTGTTTTTTTCCCTCCAAAAACAAGACGAGTCAAGTTGGTTCTGATCACAAGACCCAAATGATCGTCTGAGTTGGGATCAGAAACAACTTATTGGGAGTTTTTTTTCCCTTTTTTTTGGTAAAGTCTTCAGTGTTCCTGTGCATGTGTTGTTTTTGTTTTCTTTGAGCGTGGAGAAGGACGAGGAGAGAAGTCGACGTTGGCGTGTAGGACAAGTCCAGTCTGGTCCTCAGGTACGTCCTCCCCCTGCTGGAGTGGGGCCCCACCCTGCACCTCACATTCCTCCAGCAAAGACACCATCTTGTTTCCTTCCTTGTCTCTGCACACTCTTCACCAGCCAGCGCCCAACCAAGACCTTTTTTGTTCCAGGTAAGTTCTTCCCCTCGCTGCTTTCTATTCTTTCCTCTTCTTTCCAGTGGGCATCTTCACCACTTTGATGATTCATCAAAACAAACGATCACATCTTTTATTAAGTTCCTGACCTGGGGCCACTCTTTTTCTTTTCTGTCTCTAACTCGGCTTGAGATGTTTTGTCCAACAGGAGGATTTGGAGTTTTGGGGTGATAACTTACATTAACGGGGACATTTTGGAGCAAAGGGAGTCATGAGAGCCTCTTACGTAATGTGACATTTGCCACAAAGCTCCATTCATCCTCTCACAATCCACATTTCCAAATTCCACGAAAGGCAAAGATCATCTGACCAAAACTTCTCCAAAAACCAGATTTTGCTCCTTTCCAAGAAAGGGAGCGGTTCTCTCGCCTCTCGGAGCGCTGGGCGGAGATGACGCCGCCGTCGGGCCTGTCGGGACACGCGCCTCTTTGCTCTTTGGGATGTTGAACCAAAAACACGACTGCCTCAGAGTGCACGTGAACGTTCCGTGTTAAGGGTGGTGACCTTTGACCTTTTTTTGGCAGAATGGGATCCGTGGGAGTTCAGATCGTCTGCGTGGCCCTGGGGGTCCTGGGCCTCATCGGCGCCATCGTGTGCTGCGCCGTGCCGAAATGGAAGGTGTCCTCCTTTACGGGCGCCAACATCGTCACCGCGCAGGTAAACACCATTTGGAAAACGGGTGTGGCCTAAAAGCTGGCAAAAGATTATTACAAAAAACATTTTATGAAACATCAGAATATTTCGAAGGAAGCTATATTCAAACACATCTATATTAAGTACATTTTGTCATTTACTCCCGCATATTTTCGAATTTTCCTAAGGAAAACCCACATTATATTCACCTTATGTCGGTAATAATTGATGGAAAACAATGAATTATCATACCCATAAGGGACAAGCGGTAGAAAATGGATGGATGGATAATTTATTTACGATAAATCACTCGCTCCCTGGAAGAAAAGGCTCGTACGTGGAGACCAAAGTAATGTATAATGTCTCCCTCTGGCGGTGAAAAAAGCATATAACTTTAGCATAACTCGACAGGAAGTAATTTCTATGAAGAGATATTTGTAAACATAATGGATTTGCCTTCAAAAAAATAATTTGCAGACACAAAAAACATTGTTACCAAAAAAAAAAAATTCTAAACAAAACTTTATGTTTGAAAGTTGTTAATAATTGATTTGAAATATATTTTTTGTATTTTTAAAAAACGATTTATTAATGATACATCAGTCACTCCCTGAGCTTACATGGAGACCAAAGAAATGTATAATGTCTCCCTCTGGTGGTGAAAAAAGCACATAACTTTAGTATAACTCGACAGGAAGTCATTTCTATGAAGAAATATTTGCAAACAAAAATAATGGATTTGCTACCAAAAATAATTTGCAGACACAAAAAATTTTTTTACAAAAAAAATATTCAAACCAAAACTTGTTTATGTTAGAAATTCGTTATTGATTTTAAATGTATTTTTATAATTTTTAAAATGATTTATCAGTGATACATCACTCACTGCCTGTGTTTACATGGAGACCAAAGTAATGCATAATGTCTCCCTCTGGCGGTGAAAAAAGCATATAACTTTAGCATAACTCGACAGGAAGTAATTTCTATGAAGAGATATTTGTAAACATAATGGATTTGCCTTCAAAAAAATAATTTGCAGACACAAAAAACATTGTTACCAAAAAAAAAAAAATCTAAACAAAACTTTTTTATGTTTGAAAGTTGTTAATAATTGATTTGAAATATATTTTTTTTATTTTTAAAAAACGATTTATTAATGATACATCAGTCACTCCCTGAGCTTACATGGAGACCAAAGTAATGTATAATGTCTCCCTCTGGTGGTGAAAAAAGCATATAACTTTAGTATAACTCGACAGGAAGTCATTTCTATGAAGAAATATTTGCAAACAAAAATAATGGATTTGCTACCAAAAATAATAATTTGCAGACACAAAAATTTTTTTTACAAAAAAAATATTCAAACCAAAACTTGTTTATGTTAGAAATTCGTTATTGATTTTAAATGTATTTTTGTAATTTTTAAAATGATTTATCAGTGATACATCACTCACTGCCTGTGTTTACATGGAGACCAAAGTAATGCATAATGTCTCCCTCTGGCGGTGAAAAAAGCATATAACTTTAGTATAACTCGACAGGAAGTCATTTCTATGAAGAGATATTTGTAAACATAATGGATTTGCCTTCAAAAAAATAATTTGCAGACACAAAAAAACATTGTTACCAAAAAAAAAATCGAAACAAAACTTTTTTATGTTTGAAAGTCGTTAATAATTTATTTTAAATATACTTTTTGTATTTAAAAAAAAAAGATTTATTAATGATACATCACTCACTGCCTGAGCTTACATGGAGACCAAAGTAATGCATAATGTTTCCCTCTGGCGGTGAAAAAAAGCATATACTTTAGTATAACTCGACAGGAAGTCATTTCTATGAAGAAATATTTGCAAACAAAAATAATGGATTTGCTACCAAAAAAATAATAATTTGCAGACATAAAAAAAATTGTTACCAAAAAAAATATTCAAACCAAAACTTTGTTTGAAAGTCGTAAATAATTTATTTTAAATATTTGTTTTGTATTTTTTTAAATGATTTATTAATGATACATCACTCACTCCCTGATCTTACATGGAGACCAAAGTAATGCATAATGTCTCCCTCTGGCGGTGAAAAAAAGCATATAACTTTTGTATAACTCGACAGGAAGTAATTTCTATGAACTTGCAAACAAAAATAATGGATTTGCTAACAAAAAAATAATAATTTGCAGACATAAAAACAATTGTTACCAAAAAAATATTCAAACCAAAGCTTTATGTTTGAAAGTCGTTAATAATTGATTTTAAATATTTGTTTTGTATTTTTTAAAAACGATTTATTAATGATACATCACTCACTCCCTGATCTTACACGGAGACCAAAGTAATGCATAATGTCTCACTCTGGCGGTAAAAAGAGTATATAGCTTGAATATAACTCGACAGGAAGTAATTTCTATGAAGAAATATTTGCAAACAAAAATATAATTTGCAGACACAAAAAAAAATTGTTACAAAAAAAAAAAAAAATCTAACCAAAACTTTTTTATGTTATAAAGTCGTTATTAATTGATTTTAAATTTATTTTTGTAATTTTTTAAATGATTTATCAGTGATAAATCACTCACTCCCTGAACTTACATGGAGACCAAAGTAAAGCATAATGTCTCCCTCTGGCGGTAAAAAGAGCATATAGCTATATAACGCGACAGGAAGTCATTTCTATGGAGAGAAATTTGCAAAAAGAAAGATTACCAAACAAAATAATGAATTTACTACCAAATAAATTACTTGCACACAAAAATGGTTGCAAAAAAACAAAAAATTGTTGCAAAAAAAAATTATTTGAAGCAAAATGTATTTGTTTGAAAATCTATAATAATTGATGAAAATATATGTTTTATATATTCTTTTATGATTTATTGTTGATAAATCACTCGCTCTCTGAAAACCAAGGAACTCACATGGAGACCAAAATACTGCATAATGTCTCCCTCTGGCGGTGAAAAGAGCGTGTAGCTTTGAGATACTTTGACGGAGAGGAATTTGCTCACAAAAAGATTTCGAAACAAAAATAATGAATTTGCTGGCCAAAAATTTGGGGCACACACAAAAATAATTTTTTTGCCCCAAAAAATATTTGAACCAAAATATAATTATGTCAAAAAGGTTTGAGAATCACTGATCCAGCTATTTGATTTATAATTAATGATCCCCATTTTGAGGGAATTCATTTATCGCGGTCATGTTCGCAACCAATTAACAGCGACAAACGCCTGTATTCATTAGGTTGCACATATAAATGACTAGTAATCATCTCCCACTCCCTTATAGGAGTTTGTACTAAAGTTTCCTGTACATTTTTAGGTCTAATAATATGATTTTTGTGTTGGATTAGACCCAACAGGAGGGTCTGTGGACGTCGTGCGTGGTGCAGAGCACGGGTCAGCAGCAGTGCAAGATCTACGACTCCCTGCTGGTGCTGCCCTCTGACCTGCAGGCCGCCCGCGCCATGACCATCATCAGCTGCATGCTGGCCGCCCTCAGCGTGCTCGTCCTCTTCTGCGGCGCCGACTTCACCACCTGCGTGGAAAACGAGGACGCCAAGCCCAAGATCAGCCTGGTGGCTGGCGTGGGCCTGATGCTGGCCGGCCTGGTGCTCATCATCCCCGTCAGCTGGTCGGCGCACACGGTGGTGAGGAACTTCAACGACCCCCTGGTGGCCCAGACCCAGAAGTGGGAGCTGGGGGCCTGCATCTTCGTGGGTTGGGGGGCTGGCGTGCTGCTGCTGCTGGCCGGGGGTCTCCTCTGCTGCTTCAGCAGGCCCAAGTCGGGCGGCTCCGGAGGGACCGCCAAGTACTACAGCAGCAGCGCCTCCGCCCCCAACAAGAACTACGTGTGAAGAGGACGGACCTGTTACCTCCATTTTATCTTTAGCCACATTTAGCTGAGACGTCGATGTAAATAATCTACGCTTTGATACATTTTGTACATTAAAGATTAGAAGGTTTGGGCACATAATAATCCGATCCAAATCCTGGGGTGACGATTCCATTCAGAATCGATTCTCTATTCAAACCGATTCTCGCAATATATTATTTTGTATAAAAATTACAATTAAAGGTTACAGGTCAGAAAACCGCCTTCTGGTTGCATGGAGATGGCCTAAAAGGCTTTTTAAAAATGTATTCTTATAAAAAGAATATATATTTACACACACACACACACACACACACACACACACACACACACACACACACACACACACACACACACACACACACACACACATATATATATATATATATATATATATATATATATATATATATATATATATATATATATATATATATATATATATATATATATATATACATACACACACACTACCGTTCAAAAGTTTGGGGTCACATTGAAATGTCCTTATTTTTGAAGGAAAAGCACTGTACTTTTCAATGAAGATAACTTTAAACTAGTCTTAACTTTAAAGAAATACACTCTATACATGGCTAATGTGGTAAATGACTATTCTAGCTGCAAATGTCTTGTTTTTGGTGCAATATCTACATAGGTGTATAGAGGCCCATTTCCAGCAACTATCACTCCAGTGTTCTAATGGTACAATGTGTTTGCTCATTGGCTCAGAAGGCTAATTGATTATTAGAAAAGCCTTGTGCAATCATGTTCACACATCTGAAAACTGTTTAGCTCGTTACAGAAGCTACAAAACTGACCTTCCTTTGAGCAGATTGAGTTTCTGGAGCATCACATTTGTGGGGTCAATTAAACGCTCAAAATGGCCAGAAAAAGAGAACTTTCATCTGAAACTCGACAGTCTATTCTTGTTCTTAGAAATGAAGGCTATTCCACAAAATTGTTTGGGTGACCCCAAACTTTTGAACGGTAGTATATATATATATATATATATATATATATATATATATATATATATATATATATATATATATATATATATATATATATATATATATATATATATATATATATATATATATATATATATATATACTATACATATATATGTATAGTATATATGTATTCATATATACCCCGACACAGGCGTCTTCTACCTGTGTGGCAGGGTCAGAGGTCAGACACGGCCTATATATAAATATATATATTTTTATTGTATTTTTATTTTATTTTTTATTCTGGTTAGATTTTTTTTGTGTAAATATTTTTGGGGGGTATCCTAATCCAATATCTTTGTTTGAAAAAAAAAAACTGAAAAAAATAAAATATATATATATATATATATATATATATATATATATATATATATATATATATATATATATATATATATATATATATATATATATATATATATATATATATATATATAGACAGACATTCTTTTTTCTTTCCTTCTTATTTTCCTTTTAATCTGTTTTTGAAAATTATAAAACGATTTAGAATCGGGTTGAATAAGAATCACAGTTCAGATGTGAATCCATTTTTTTGTGCACCCCTACTAAAAGCTATCCAATGTACATGGATATAAATACATATACACAAAGATATATTATATACTAAGATGGCTAAACAAAACATTAGCTTTGTGTTATAGCTGACAATGCAAATGAGTGTAGTTACTAATTTAACAATACGCAAAGGGCCAATAAATAAACAAAAATGGCCCCCAGGCCGCATTTTGGACACGCCTGGTTTAGTGGCTTTAAATGTGTCTCCTCTTTGTTTGCTGCTGGGATTCTTATAAGTGCCAATGGAGTTTATGCACGCATGCACGCACACACACACGCACACACGCACGCACGCACACACACACAAGCTTACCTCAGGAAGCGTCTTGAGTTTCTCTGCTGATCTCCTTTTCTTGTATAAGGACTCCATATGATTAAACTTTGGTTTAGCCAATTGTTGTCATTTTTTATTTCAAAACAAAACGATAGTAAAATACTAAAGAAAAAAAAGGTTTGCACCAGGAGGAGTGACGCTAATGTTCCTCATCGTGCTTCTCTAGTCAGATGTTATTTTATCTATCAATGTTTTGTTTTGCTTACATTTTGTCGTCATTTTCGTGAAAGTCCTGCGGGGAAATTAATGTTTGCTTTCCAGGACGCTCACGCGATGACTCAGCTCCTCCAACGCAGTTTTCAAATCCTTTAAGTCCCTCCTCAACGTCTGCAGCTCCTGATAAGCACACGGCAAATAATACATTCATTTATACCGTATAGTTATTTCAGTTAGTAACCATGGCCATAGGCGCCGATCCCGTGGGTGCTTCGGGGCCCGAGCACCCACGGACAATGCTGAGCTCCCACGTGGGATTGATGGCAACTTTCAATCTTAAAAATAATTTTTGAAAAATCAATGTTGTTGTTAATTTTGTGGCGAGTTTGGTCCGTTTCACATAATAAAGAAGTCACAAATCAAATGGTCTAAAATTAACGTAGCCTCACCAAGATTTCATTGTGCCCGATAATGAACTAATGACACAATCATCTTGACTTTGTACACACTGGACATGCGTGAATGAAGGGCATACTTACTCAACAGCCATACATGTCCCACTAAGGGTGGCAGTATGAACAATGACAACACTGTCATAAATATGTGCCATATAGTGAAACCACACTAAAGAATGACAAACACATTTTGGAAGAATATTTGCACCGCAACACAACATAAACACTACAGAACAAATTCCCAGAATTCCCTGCAGCACCAACTCTTCAATGTAAACAAACGCCAGTTGTGCATCTACACATCCACTGTAATGATACCAAGTACAGGAGCATATCTACTCGATACTACTATGATTACATCGATATTTTTTAACATCCCAAAATCTTCTTTCGTTTTTTTAAAAATGTATATTATGTTTATAAACTCAGGAAATATGTCCCTGGACACATGAGGACTTTGAATATGACCAATGTATGATCCTGTAACTACTTGGTATCGAATTGATACCCAAATTTGTGGTATCATCCAAAACTAATGGAAAGTATCAAACAACAGAAGAATAAGTGATTATTACATTTTAACAGAAGTGTAGATAGAACATGTTGAAAGGGAAAGTAAGCAGATATTAACAGTAAATGAACAAGTAGATTAATAATTAATTTTCTACCACTTGTCCTTAATAATGTTGACAAAATAATAGAATGGAAAATGACACAATATGTTACTGAATACGTCAGCAGCTAAATTAAGAGCCTTTGTTTGTTTACTTACTAATAAAAGACAAAATGTCTAGTATGTTCACTATTTTATTTAAGGGCTAAATTGCAATAAGAAACATATGTTTAATGTACCCTAAGATTTTTTTGTTAAAATAAAGCCAATAATGAAAATTTTTGTGGCCCCCTTTATTTAGAAAAGCGCCAAAATACATTTGGTATCGGGGCAACGCTAATACACACACACCGAGCACCCACTGGCAGAATTGTAGATCGGCGCCTATGACCATGGCGATATATACCTTAGTTTAGTGGTTCTCAAACTTTCTTCACCAAGTACCACCTCAGAAAACCAACATTAAAATACAGTAGCGTAGTAGGTCTAAGTACCTATTAAAAACAGAGCCTAGGTTTTATTTACCAAGTATATTTCATATTTTTTGGCCACTCTAACATTACACACAGTTTGAATATAGGAACATAAAACACTGTACTTTAACCAAGTGATTCTTTAGCAAACAACTGGATGGAACCTGTACCACAGTTTAAAAATCTGCCGATGAATAGCATCAATATGTATTAAATGTTCATTTGAATGAAACTAGATTTTTTTGTTACGGACTGTAAACATACGCACACAATAGATAACAGAATGTACTGTAAACATTATATATGGTTTTAATGAATATACAAAAATAAATATTTCATGTTATATATGACTATAAATATTTGTATAGATATACATATTAATAATAATAAATACAAACATTTATTACATATCTATGCAACATTTTATTTTTTGGTCTTAATGATAAGAATATCATTTTGATAATACATTTGCAAAAATGTATGTACATAAATAAAAACGCACATTTTAAAGCAGATTTGACTCATTGTTTTCAATACATTAGAAATGTAAGGTTGATAATTATTAGTAAAATGATCTAATTTAATGTTATGTTATAAGATGTTATCAATTTGTTCAAATAATTTAATAGAAGAAAATCCATCCATCATAAAAACTGTAAGCAGGAAGTGAAATGCAAACATGCTAACGCAAGCGAGTAAAAAGCTGTAACTTTATGTTGGATTTCAAAAAAAGTTCTCACCCCGCTTCCGTCCGTGTGGTTCCCGCCTGCCGAAGCACTGGTGGTCTTCAGGAGGCTCTTGTGAACTTTGAACTCTTTGGCTTTGGTGGTGCTGACGAAATCGTCCTTGAGGGAGATCAAAATGGGCGGAGCATCCTTTCCTCCGAACCAGGCGTCAGCTTCCACGGACGGTTCTGGGCCGATGGTGTCGGGGTAAAGGTCCTCCTGGAAGAGGTCGGACTGTGCGGGGGGAGAAGAAGAAGGTGAGAACGAAGAAAAGGAGAAGAAGGAGGAGTAAAACAAAGGAAAAGTTAAAAAATCATATAATATCAAATTAAAAAGAAAAAAAGTAGAAAAGGATGGAGGAGGAGAAGAAGACGCCGAGTAAAAAGAAAGAGAAGGTGGAAAAGATGAAGGATGAGGAGAATGCAAAGTAGCAAAAGTAGAAAGAACAACAAGTAGGAGAAGTAAAAAAGAAGCAAGATAGCAAAGAAGAAGGTCAAGAATAAGAAGGAAGATAATGAGAAGACAGAGAGAGAACAAAAGAAGAAAAGAAAAAGAAAAAGAAGAATACAATTGAAAAGAAGAAAAGTAGAACAAAGGATAAGGAGTATTTTAGAAGAAGGAGTTGCAGGAAGAGAAGAAAAAAAGAAGGAAATATAGACAGAAAAAAGATCGAAAGAAAGAAAGAAAAAAGAAAAAAGAAGGCGGAAGAGATGAAGGAGGTTGAGGAGAAGGAGAAGACAAAGAACAAATAGAAGAAGAAAAAAGACAAGAGGGAGGAGAAGTTAAAAAAGCAGAAAAAAGTAAGATAAAAAAGAAAAAGAAAAAGAAAACAATGGAGAGAGAAAAAAATAAAAATAAATAAGAAAAAGAACAAAAAAGAAAAGAAGAAAAAAGAAAACAAGACAAAAAAAGCAAAGAAGGATAAAAGAAAAAAGAAAATAAGAAGAAAAAGAACAAAAAAGAAAAGAAGAAAAATGAAGACAAAAAAAGAAAAGGACAAAAGAAAAAAGAAAATAATGACAAGAAAAAGAACAAAAAAGAAAAAAGAAAAAGGAAAAGACAAAAAAAGAAAAGAAAGACAAAAGAAAAGAGAAAATAAGAAAAAGAAAAAGAACAAAAAAGAAAAGAACAAAAAGAAAAAGAAGACGAAAAAAGAAAAGGACAAAAGACATAAGAAAATACTAAGAAAAATAACAAAAAAGAAAATAAGAAAAAGGAAAAGAAGGACAAAAGAAAAAAGAAAATAAGAAAAAGAAGAATGAAAAGGAATAAAAAAGAAAAACAAGAAGAAAGACGAGCTGACATTACAAAAAGTGTAATAACTGCGAGTTTCTTCACCTTCCTTGGCACAGTCATAATGATGGGCTCACACTTCCTCTCATGCAGTTTGTAGAACCTGAAGGGGGCGCCAGTGAGGGTTAGTGGGCGGGGCCTTTTTATCATCAGAAAAGTAAAGTAAACAAAAAGTTGCTAACATGCTACCTTTTTACTATCAGATAAGTAAACAAAAATATGCTGACATGTTACCTTTCTTATTATTAGATGCATACACTTAAATATGCTGACATGTTACCTTTTTATTATCAGAAAAGTAAACAAAACAATGCTAACATGCTACCTTTTTTATTATTAGATACGTACACTTAAATATGCTGACATGCTACCTTTTTAGCTATCAAATAAGTAGAGAAAAATGCTAACATGCTACTTTTTTTTAATGATCAAATAAGTAAAGAAAAAGATGCTAAAATGCTCACTTTTTATGATCAAATAAGTAGACAAAAAGATGCTAACATTCAAAGTTTTTCATGATCATGTGAGTAGACAAACATATGCTAACATGCTAACTTTTTAGTGATCAAATAAGAGAAAAACATGATAACATGCTTCCTTTTTAGCGATAAAATAAGTATAGAAAAATATGCTAACATGCTACCGTTTTAGATATCAAATAGGTAAAGAAAAGGATGCTACCATGCTACCTAATGATCAAACATGTAGCAAAAAAGATGCTAACATGCGACCTTTTTTATAATCAGATAAGTAAACAAAAAGATGCTGACATGTTACCTTTCTTATTATTAGATACGTACACTTAAATATGCTGACATGCTACCTTTTTATTATCAGAAAATTAAACAAAAATATGCTAACACGCTATCTTTTATATTATCAGACAAGTAAACAAAAAGATGCTATTCATGCTACCCTTTTTATTATTAGATGTGTACACTAAAATATGCTGACATGTTACCTTCTTAATGATCAAATAGGTACATAAAAAGAACTTGCTACATTTTTATGAACAAATAAGTGGACAAAAATATGCTTACACGGTAAATTTTTAGTGATCAAATATGCAGACAAAAATATGCTAACATGCTACCTTTTTAGCTATCAAATAAGTAGAGAAAAAATGCTGACATGCTACCTTTTTTACGATCAAATAAGTAAAGAAAAAGATGCTAAAATGCAAAATGTTTATGATCAAATAAGTAGACAAAAAGATGTTAACATGCTTCCTTTGTAGTGATAAAATAAGTATAGATAAATATGCTAACATGCTACCATTTTAGATATCCAATAAGTAGAGAAAAGGATGCTACCATGCTACCTAATAATGATCAAACATGTAGCAAAAAATATGCTATCATGCTACCTAATAATGATCAAAGATGTAGAGAAAAAGATGCTAACATGCTACCTGGCTATCTCACACTTGTTGACCTCCAGGCCCCTCTTGGGCATGTAGCCCACCCCCTTCTGGCTCTCCTTGCTGCCGTACATGGACAGGTAGTGCACGTACGGCGCCTCCTCTGTCACCTCGAAGTAGCGGATGCTGCTGTCGCCCTGCCGGGGACAAGATGGCGGTCAGCTGGAGGCGGGGGTGGAGGGACACACAAAAGGCCGTGTCTGACCTCTGACCTTGCCACACAGGTAGAAGACGCCTGTGTCGGGGTCGTAGAAAGGAAGCAGGACGCCGCTGCTGGTGTCCACTTCCTGCAAGGTCAGCGGCTCGTCAAAGTTGTCCTGTGAGGAACACGGCATAGGAATGAGAAGACAAGGAGATGTATCCAAAAATGGAACAAATATTATCATCGACAGTTTATAAACTCATCTAAATGATATCACGATACATAATGTTATCGTACATGATGTTATTTTACGATATGTTAGCTTAGACGATGTTATGCTACGATATGTTAGCTTACATGATGTTACGGTTACGATATGTTATCTTACATAATGTTATGCTATGTTATGTTATCTTACATCATTTTAAGTTACAATATATTATCTTACGATGTGTTCGCTTACATGATGTTATGATACGATATGTAAGTTTACATGATGTCACAGTTACAACATGTTAGCTGACATAATGTTATGCTACGACATGTTAGCTTACATGATGTTATGCTACGATATGTTAGCTTACATGATGTTATGCTACGATATGTTAGCTTACATGATGTTATGCTACAATATGTTAGCTTACATGATGTTACGCTACGATATGTTATCTTACATAATGTTACACTACATTATGTTAGATTACATAATGTTATGCTACATTATGTTATCTTACATTATGTTATCTTACATGATGTTACGGTTACGATTTGTTATCTTGCACGATGTTATCTTACATGATGTTACTTTTACGATATGTTATCTTGCATGATGTTATGTTACGATAAGTTATCTTACATGATGTTATGCTACGATATGTTAGCTTACATTATGTTATGCTACGATATGTTGTCTTACATAATGATACACTACATTATGTTAGATTACATGACGTTATGCTATGTTATGTTATCTTACTTGATGTTATGTTACGATATGTTAGCTTACATGATGTTACGGTTACGATATGTTATCTTACATAATGTCATGCTATGTTATGTTATTTTACATAATTTTATGTTACAATATATTATTTTACATGACGTCATGCAACGTTATGTTAGCTTACATTATGTTACAGTTACGATATGTTATTTCACATGATGTTATGCTACGATATGTTATCTTACATAATGTTACCCTACATTATGTTAGATTACAGGACGTTATGCTACGTTGTTATCTTACATGATGTTACGGTTACGATATGTTATCTTGCATGACGTTATGTTACGATATGTTATCTTACTTGATGTTATGCTACGATATGTTAGCTTACATGATGTTACGGTTACGATATGTTATCTTACATAATGTCATGCTACGTTATGTTATCTTACATAATTTTATGTTACAATATATTTTACATGATGTTATGCTACGTTATGTTAGCTTACATTATGTTACAGTTACGATATGTTATTTCACATGATGTTATGCTACGATATGTTATCTTACATAATGTTACCCTACATTATGTTAGATTACAGGACGTTATGCTACGTTATGTTATCTTACATGATGTTACGGTTACGATATGTTATCTTGCATGACGTTATGTTACGATATGTTATCTTACTTGATGTTATGCTACGATATGTTAGCTTACATGATGTTACGGTTACGATATGTTATCTTACATAATGTCATGCTACGTTATGTTATCTTACATAATTTTATGTTACAATATATTATTTTACATGATGTTATGCTACGTTATGTTAGCTTACATTATGTTACAGTTACGATATGTCATTTCACATGATGTTATGCTACGATATGTTATCTTACATAATGTTACACTACATTATGTTAGATTACAGGACGTTATGCTACGTTATGTTATCTTACATGATGTTACGGTTACGATATGTTATCTTACAAAATGTTATGTTATGCTACGATATGTTATCTTACCTGATGTTACGGTTACAATATGTTATCTTACATAATGTCATGCTACGTTATGTTATCTTACATAATTTTATGTTACAATATATTATCTTACACGATGTTATGCTATGTTATGTTAGCTTACATTATGTTACGGTTACGATATGTTATCTCACATGATGTTATGCAACATTATGTTAGCTTACATGATGTTATGCTACGTTATGTTATCTTACGTGATGTTACGGTTACGATATGTTACCTTACAAAATGTTATGCTACGTTATGTTAGCTCACATGATGTTACGATTACGATATGTTAACTTACATGATGTTATGTTACATTATGTAATGTTACATGATGCTATGCTACAATATTTAAGCTTAGATGATGTTATGCTACGATGTTATCTTACATGAAGTTATGCTATAACATGTTACCTTACACAATGTTATACTACGATATGTTACCTTTCATGATGTTACTGCCACGATATGTTACCTTACATGATGTTATGCTATGCTGTGCAGTGTTTTGGAAAATCGCCTTTTTTTTGTTGAGTTTTTTTTTAACAAAGAAGAAGAGAATGACTCACCAGGTCCCACAGCGCCACCTGCCTCTCACTCATGCGACTGAAGCCAGTGCTTAGAATCCTCCTGTCGGACACGAACACGGCCCGGACCGGCCTGGAGCCCTCATGAGGTTTCTCTTTCTCCTGCACACGCAGACCAAACAGACAGCTGAGACTTGGCAGAAGTCACATTCTCACCTTCATGAAGATGCTGTTATATGTTATAACATATGATTCGAGGTTATTACACATCATGATATGTTATTATACTTGTTTAAAGATTACTACCCATCATAAGTTACTAACCATCATGAGTTATTATTACACAACATCAGTTATTACACATCATAAGATGTTATTACACATAATTAAAGGTTATTAAGAGATGTTATTACACATCATTATGGCATGTTATAATCCAGCATACGATGTTATTACGCATCAAAAGATGTTATTACGCACCATGAGATGTTATTACACAACATGAAATGTTATTACACATGATTAGATGTTATTAGACATAAGATGTGACTATGCACTATGATATGTTATTCCACATCACACGATGTTATTACGCACCATGACATGTTATTACACATGATATATGTTATTACACATCATAGGATGTTATTACACATCATACAATGTTATGACACATCACACAATGTTATTATGCACCATGAGATGTTATTACATATGATTAGATGTTGTTACACAACATAAGATGTTATTACGCACCATTAGATGTTATTACACATGATTAGATGACGTTACACATCATAAGATGTTATTACGCACCATAAGATGCTATTACACATAATTAGAGGTTAGATAGATAGATAGTACTTTATTGATTCCTTCAGGAGAGTTCCCTGTTATTACCCATTATAAGTGATTACCCATTAACCGATATTATTAATCATGAGTTATTACACATCAGGAGATGTTATTACCCATCATTATTTGTTATTGCACATCATTATGACATGTTATTTATCATAAGATGATATTATGCATCATGAGATGTTATTACCCATCATGAGATGTTATTACACATCATTATGTCATGTTATTACCTATTATACGATGTTATTACACATCATTATGACATATTACCTATTATACAATGTTATTACGCATCATCATGAGATGTTATTATATATAATGAGTTATTACACATGATTAGAGGTTACTGCCCATCGCAAATATGTTTTACCTATCATGAGATGTTATTACCCATCATGAGATGTTATTACACATCATTATGTCATGTTATTACCTATTATACGATGTTATTACACATCATTATGACATATGACCTAATATACAATGCTATTACGCATCATCATGAGATGTTATTATATATAATGAGTTATTACACATGATTAGAGGTTACTGCCCATCGCAAATATGTTTTACCTATCATGAGATGTTATTACACATCATGAGATGTTATGAGACATCATGATACGTTATAACACATTATTAGAGATTATTACACATCATGATATGTTATCATACATGTTTAAAGATTATTTCAAATCATAAAATGTTATTACGCATGAATATAGGTTATTACACATCATGAGATATTATTAATCATGAGTTATTACATATCAGGGGATGTTATTACACATCATTATTTGTTATTGCACATCCTTATGACATGTTATTATCTATCATAAGATGTTATTATGCATCATCATGAGATGGTATTACATATCATGAGATATTATTACCCATCATGAGATGTTATTACCCATCATGTTATGTTAATACCAATTATGAGATGTTACACACAAATAGATAGATAGATCAAATAGAGGTAATTACACATTAATATTACACATTATAAGATGTTATTACACATCACACAATGTTATTATGCACCATGAGATATTACACGATTAGATGTTATTACACATCATAAGATGTTATTACGCACCATAAGATGTTATTACACATAATTAGAGATTATCACCCATCATAATGTATTACCCATTAAGAGATGTTATTACACATCATTATGACATGTTATTATCTATCACAACATATTACGCATCATGAGATGTTATTACCCATGATTAGACGTTATTACACATCACAAGATGTTGTTGCGCACCATGAAATGTTATTATCAGAATAATTGTATCTAAGTTATCACACAACTTTGTGTTTCCATGAGTTCCCGGCAAGAGGACAAAAGCTGTCTTTGATCCTACCAATCAAAAGGCTTGTAAAACTCCACTGTGTAGGATGGGAAGCAACATGAAGGCGTCGGTTTCTTTGATGTATTGTATTCCACAGAAAGATTTTGTCTTGACCCGAGATCTACAAAGTGGAGAAGAAGCAGGACTCCAGGCTCCAGGGACCTTTTCTTTTAACTGTTTTACGACCTTTTCTTTGAACTGTTTTGTAACCAAAGGCAGTGGCTGTTTACGACCCCCTCCCTTATAAACAGCTGTTGCCATGTAATCAAGTCCAAATAAAAGATGAGGCGTACAATCTTTCGTCAGAGCGTGGTGACACTGTACAAGGGTACAGGTGTACGCGTTTCTCTTCAATTGAGCCAAATTGAATTCTGTCTCTGTTTGATTCCTTGCTTCTTGTCTTGTTTAATAGATGTCATCAGTGTTTGAACCTGACAGTTATTACAAATCATAAGATGTTATTTCATATCATAAGATGTTACTACACATCACAAGATGTTATCATGCACCATTAGATGTTATAACACAGGGGTGTCCAAAGTGCGGCCCAGGGGCCATTTGCGGCCCGCAGCTAATTGTTTACCGGCCCGCCACACATTCTGGAAATGCTATTGCAAAAATAAAAAATAAACATCAACTAGAAAAGTTGCAATGTCGACACAAAGCTGCAATGCAGGCTGTTTTTTTCTTTTGTCTATCTTTATTTTTCTTTTTTTTGCCATTGCTTAAAAAAAAAAAAAAAATCAATGTTATAATGAATTATTGACCTATTCAAGGCTCCAATTATTTCAAATATTTCACTTTAAAATGTTTTATGTGGAAAATATTGCATATATTGTGTGGTTGCCATACAAAAACATCAACGTTTTCTTTGACAAAAGAGCATAAAACAAACAAAATAATAGTTCAAACGTAAAATTGACAGATATATCTGAAGTTGATCTCGTAACTTAAGTGTTGAAAGTAAAAATAATAAAAATGTATCACTTTATGAGTGGGGCACCTTTTGTATCCTAAATATATTTATTGGTATTTTATTTATCTTCTCACTGTGATTACTCAAAAATAAAAATGAATTAATATCAATGGTGTCTTGCATTATTGATGTTTTTAAGGCTCTAATTACTTCACATCAAACATTGCTTTCAGAAGGTTTTGGGCAGTGGGGGAAATACTGCATATTTCAGTTTTATTATAAAAAACAAAGTTGTCTTGACAGAAAAGGCATAAAATCTTTTTGTTTTTTTAAATTTTATATCAACCTGAAGTTGATATACTGTAGAGATTTACTGTAAGCGTTAAATAAAAAAATAAAAAAATAATTTTTACTTGTTTTTAACATTTTAATGACTTAGACCCTTTATGGTCCCCGGGAGCCTTGAAGGTAAAAAAAAAACCCAAATCCATATATTTTGTTAATGATTTGAAAACGAAAACTATCCAAATGGCCCCCGCAGGCTTTAATTTTTCCGTATACGGCCCTCAGTAGAAAAAGTTTGGACACCCCTATAATAACACATCATACGATGTTATTACACATCAGAAGATGTTATTATGCACCATGAGATGTTATTACACATGATTAGATGTTATTACACATCATAAGACGATATTACGCATTATAAAATGTTAATATGCAGCATGAGATGTTCTTACACATGAGTTGGGTGGTAAAGTTGTGTGTAAAAGTAAAAGGCAAGATGACGTACGAGGAGGACGGTGCCCTTGCGAGGGTCCAGCACCCTCAGCATCTTGTCCTTGCAGGAGGTCACAATCTTGGAGCCGTCGCGGTTCCAGCTGACGCCGTAGATGAGGTCAGAGTGCACGCTGTCGATCCTCACGGCCGCCTCGCCGCGGGCCACGTTCCAGAGGATCACCACGTTGTCACAGCCTGCAAAGAGAGCTCATGAATCACTTTTCTGAAGATGTGTTTTATATTCAACACAGCGGAGTGGGCGGGGCTTGCACGTGCAAATATGTATCTAACGAGCGATCACCTGCGCTCATCAGGACATTGTGAGCCGTGGGGTGCCAGCTGAGGATGCCCACGCGTTTGGAGTGACCGTCCAGCTTGACCACGGGCTTCGTGAGCGGCGACGTCAGCCCGGCGTCCGGGATCTCCCAAATCTGCCCGTGAAGACAGGTAGGGGGCGGGGTCATGAAGACGCTGCGCCAAAGACGCGTGAGAGAGGCGGCGCGGGTGTCTCACCATGACGCTGCAGTCCTCGGAGCCGCTGGCGATGATGTTGTCGTTGTGAGGACAAAACTCGATGTCCAACACGGGGCCTGTGTGTCCGCACACGGTGGGGTAGGACATGTCTATGCGGCCCGTCTGTTCACACACACACCATGACATCATCAGTCTGCACATTTAGTCCTATTATCGCTGCTAAATAATACTCAATCATGTTCTTTATACTTTTACAAAAAAATATAATAATATTTAATAGAGGCAAAGGTAAACCGTCCATCTTTATCAGTACGCAGATTTTCTCGATGGTTGTGTTTTGTATATAAATCACTTCTTGGTCAGGTTCCCCCTTATTTGTGTTCTTTTAGGTGTAGAGACTCCAGTCGCTACAGATTAATGTCACAGGACATACTTAGCATGTTTGTTCCGAGAGTCAACACAAAAAAGCTTTCAGATATGCTGTTCGTTGGTCATGGAATAACTTCCAGAAGGATCTGAGGTTACCTGAGCAAATCACCTTGGGGGAATTTCAGGCCCTTTTAAAGGATCGTGAAAATGTTTCTATTGGGCATTGTTCTTGTTTTTAAGTTGTTTTTACTGAAACATTTTATACGTTGTTTTTATGTTAATATATGTAAGTAATTTATTTTCAATTGTGGCGTGTGACTGCTACTGTTCTTAAATGTATTTCTGTAACTTAGTTTTTGCTGCCCTCTTGGCCAGGTCACTCTTGGAAAATAGATTTGAATCTCATGGACTTTTTAACTGGTTAAATAAAGGATATTTTGTGATTGATTGATTGATAATAAGCAGAGCACAGCAGTATTTTACAATATGTAATATTACATTTCCTTGTATAATTTGTATGTGGTTTTTTTTATCAGTATTTTATAGTATACTTTTTGTTTGACATTGTCATAATTGTACAAAAAATAAAACAAATTGTTTCCAATAATCCATATATTTTCGTAGGCACTCATAGATGTACAAAAAATGTATATGTAAAATACATACTATATTGTACTATATACTAAAATGTATATAATACATACTATATTGTACTATATACTAAAATATATATATATATATATTTTTTTTTTTTACATATCTTTATATTCATGATACTGTAGTGATAAAACAGGATAACAATTATAATCATCGATTATATCAAATGAACATTTTATTCATATATCACTTTCATATGCAGGCCACACAAAGTGCACACGTGCGCACACACAAGTACACGAATGAAAACGCACACACAAACATACAACACACAAATAAACGGCTAAAAAAAACAAAAAACTAAATTTAACATTATCCAAAACATAATACACAAAACATAAAAAAATATGAATAATAAAGAAAAAAAAAAGAAAAGGTTGACAGCAGACACGATAAAGGTAACAATATAAAGTAATAAGAACAATAATAATAGCATAATAGTAATAGTATCAGTATCAAAAGTAATACAAAATTAAGAATAATAGAATACATTTTTTTTACCTTCAACTTTTTTTTTTCTTTTCTTAATATCATCGGTCTCTACAGTATACATTTACCATAAGTGTAACTTTAAAAAAATAATTACTGTAGGACACTTGGTTCTACTGTGCAGTGTGGCCCTTAGCAAACAATATTTTGTTTTGTTTGGCCCTTACTGTATGCTGTGTGATAAAAACTCTCTCTACTCGGCGATATCTATTATACTAACTCGGTGCTTCTCCATTTTTTTCACCCTCCCCCTAATTGAAATATGACTGACTTTCTGATAATATTCTGGCACCAGCACCTACATGCCACCAAGATGAAGACGGGTTCTCTCACGGCCCATCGCTCATATTTCCTGGTTGCGTCTGTTGTTTAACTCAAGCAGTACTGCCACCTAGCTGGAGGCTTGTGTATCATTCAAGACTTAAAAAAGACGCTAATACTGCAAGTCTCTTGCTTTTCGGGACCCCCTTTGACCCCAGACCACGATGCAATAAGTTGGGTTACTTTATTGTTACTTTGGTGAACATCTATAAATATACAGGAAAAAACAGGCAGGCCACATTCTGCCTATTCTTGACAATATTAAATGTAATAATTAGTTAGAACATTTTTAGAACAACATTTTGATAGTTTAGGGCCTCAGTCGTAAAATAAATTAAAATTTAATATATTATATTTTCATTATTATTCAACAATTAAATCTCTAGATCAACTTAAGTTAATTCATAACTTTATTGATTTTACTTGACTATTATAATTTTTTAAGTCCCACTAAAATTCTTGGCGATCCAAAGTGTTAAAAATACCCCTACATTCTTTTTCTTTTTTAAACTTTCAACACTTAAGTCTAGACCAGGGGTCAGCCACCTTCACCACACAAAGAGCCATTTGAGCCCATTCACCACCAAATAAAACCCACGAGAGACGCAAACTCTGTTTGATCCCTAAAATGACGATAACGCCACTTATAGTTTCACTTTTCCTTTGAAATCAAACAATATAGGCAAAAAACGACTCACCAAGTTTTTTCGCACTGATCAGTTCCAAAACTGCTCTTTTTCGGTCATCTCCAGCGGTGTATTTTTTCGCAAATGCTGTGTGTTTGTTCTGGAAATGTCTTCAACATTTGATTTTTGTTGTCGTTTGCTATTTTCTTCCCACATATTAAGCACACACATGAACCAACCTCAGTGAAGGCAAATGAATCTGTCCATGAAGCATTAAATGTTGTATTTTCCGTCAACTGCTAGTTTAACAGATGTTGACAGCTAAAAAACAATACAATTGCTTGGCAACAAAAGATGAGACGTAGGGGGTGTGACATACATTTCGATCGATAAAATATTAAAATCCGTTTTATTTTTACATTACAAGATCTATACTAAATAAAATAGAATTAATTACAATTAAATAGCAATTATTTATTGAAATGTGTCAAAAGCAATCCAAAGGGGGCATGGGCAGATCAACTTCAAAACTATCGGTTAATTATAATTATAATTCTTCGACTGCACTGGGGTTAAAATCAACAGGGTTCTTGGACTGCACTGGGGTTCAAATCGACAGGGTTCTTGGACTGCATTGGGGTTAAAATTGACAGGGTTCTTGGACTGCACTGGGGTTAAATCAACAGGGTTCTTGGACTGCACTGGGGTTAAAATCGACAGGGTTCTTGGACTGCACTGGGGTTAAAATCGACAGGGTTTTTGGACAAAAACATTTTTGTGTCAAAGGCAATCCAAAGTGAGCATGGGCAGATCAACTGCAAATCTATCTGTTGATGATAATTTAGCATTATTTAAAAATAAAATTGTATGCCCTTTTTGTCAAAGAAAACTTTTTTTTTTTAATGTGGCACACAAATTAAGTATGCAATATTTCCCCCAAAATATTTGAAAGTGGAATATTTGATGAAGTAATCGGAGCCTTTAATAGGTCAATAATTCACAACATTGATTTTGATTCATTATTATTTTTGAGTAATAACAATTTCAAAGAAAAAAACTGTTATTAGAGTCAACATTGAAACTTTTTGTCGTTACATTTCAACTGTTTGCTCGTTTAGTCCTCTTTTATTATGTTTTTTAAAAATATGTTTTAATGGGATTTTTAGAAGCCGTTAAAAAAACAGCACATTTTGGACACCCCTGCTTAAGTAGTGCAACATAGGGTTCTCATAGTGATGAGAAAAAGCAGCAAAGAGAGCGATGTCGCATGCGGTGCAGCAAAGCAGCAGAAAGCGACCACATGTGACGTCACAGAGCAGGCATGGGGGGAAGGGGGGGGGGGGGGGGGCACATCCTGCCCTGACTGAGGCCACCTCCTAATATGGTGAAAACATCTCAGTCGCCATCAAACTTCCTCATTCTCCTCGAAAGTCTGCGCCGTTACGAGCGACGTCGGGTCATAGGGGCACGCACCTTGCCGAGCGGCAGCACCATGAAGGCCCCGCCCCCGCTGGCGTCCACGATCATGGCCACGAACTTGGGGTTGACGGAGCAGAAGCTGCTGTCCCAAGTCATCTGGGAGATGCGGATGTCGTCGTAGCATTGGTCCGTCTTGGCCGCCTGGCCGAAAACATGGCGGAACTTGCTGGTCCTCACGACCTTCCTGGACATGGCGACCTGTAAGGGCAACGTCACAGGTTGAGCCAATCGGCGATGACGTCTCCGTTTGTGTGGCAGGCGGGGAAAAGAGGAAGCGGAAACTTTGCACAACTGCTTCTGCTTCTTGTGCAGCACTATATGTGTAAGGAGAGCAGTAATTCAAATTAATTTTTCAGAATACAAACCGTCACAAGATGAGGATGTGGGGGCGGAGTCAGGTCAACCACAAACACCTGCACTCATCATGTTCTCAGTACAGTTTCTACACAAGCGGCCATCTTTGTCCCATAATATGCACACACTCAACCAACATTGATGGTAAAAACCTCCACACACACACATACACATACAGTACATACATACATACAGTAGGTCATGATGTTTACCGACGGCCAGTAAACGCATCGCGGCAAAGTGCTGCAGGCGTATGACAGTGACGAGGATGAGGATGACGAAGGCCTACCTGAGAGCGTTGGTGGTTGTTGCTGAGCAGCGAGCCAGCCGCCAAAATGAGCGGCAGGAGGAAGAGGAAGAAGTTGAAGAGCAGCACAAAGTAACGACAGAGGAGGAAGTGACGCTTAGCAACCGGGGAGGAAGTGGGCGGGGCCCGACATGAAACGAAGAGGTCGGCCAGGTGGCGTCGCAAACCCGACCACAAGGGTCAAAGCGCGCATCTTGGTTTGCGAGTGACATTAAAATCAACAGGGTTCTTGGACTGCACTGGGGTTAAAATCAACAGGGTTCTGGGACTGCACTGGGGTTAAAATCAACAGGGTTCTTTGACTGCACTGGGGTTAAAATCAACAGGGTTCTTGGAATGCACTGGAGTTAAAATCAACAGGGTTCTTGGAATGCACTGGAGTTAAAATCAACAGGGTTCTTGGACTGCACTGGGGTTAAAATCAGCAGGGTTCTTGGACTGCACTGGGGTTAAAATCAACAGGGTTCTTGGACTGCACTGGGGTTAAATACAACAGGGTTCTGGGACTGCACTGGGGTTAAAATCAACAGGGTTCTTTGACTGCACTGGGGTTAAAATCGACAGTGTTCTCGGACTGTACTGGGGTTAAAATCGACAGTGTTCTCGGACTGCACTGGGGTTAAAATCGACAGTGTTCTTGGACTGCACTGTGGTTAAAATCGACAGGGTTCTTGGAGTGCACTGGGGTTAAATTTGAAAGGGTTCTTGGACTGCACTGGGGTTAAAATTGACAGTGTTCTTGGGCTGTCCTGGGGTTAAATTCAACAGGGTTTTTGGACTGTACTGGGGTTAAAATCGACAGGGTTCTTGGACTGCACTGGAGTTAAAATCAACAGGGTTCTTGGACTGCACTGGGATTAAAATCGACAGTGTTCTTGGACTGCACTGGGGTTAAAATCGACAGTGTTCTTGGACTGCACTGGGGTTAAAATCAACAGGGTTCTTGGACTGTACTGGGCTTAAAATCAACAGGGTTCTTGGACTGCACTAGGGTTAAAATCAACAGGGTTCTTGGAATGCACTGGAGTTAAATTTGAAAAGGTTCTTGGACTGCACTGGGGTTAAAATTGACAGTGTTCTTGGACTGCACTGGGGTTAAAATCAACAGGGTTTTTGGACTGCACTGGGGTTAAAATCAACAGGGTTCTGGGACTGCCCTGGGGTTAAAATCAACAGTGTTATTGGACACTGCCCTGGGGTTAAAATCAACAGTGTTATTGGACACTGCCCTGGGGTTAAAATCAACAGGGTTCTTGGACTGCACTGGGGTTAAAATCAACAGGGCTCTTGGACTGCACTGGGGTTAAAATCAACAGGGCTCTTGGACTGCACTGGAGTTAAAATCAACAGGGTTCTTGGACTGCACTGGGGTTAAAATCAACAGGGTTCTTGGACTGCACTGGGGTTAAAATCAACAGGGTTCTTGGACTGCACTGGGGTTAAAATCAACAGGGTTCTTGGACTGCACTGGGGTTAAAATCAACAGGGTTCTTGGACTGCACTGGAGTTAAAATCAACAGGGTTCTTGGACTGAACTGGAGTTAAAATAAACAGGGTTCTTGGACTGAACTGGGGTTAAAATAAACAGGGTTCTGGACTGCACTGGAGTTAAAATCAACAGGGTTCTTGGACTGCACTGGGGTTAAAATCAACAGGGTTCTTGGACTGCACTGGGGTTAAAATCAACAGGGTTCTTGGACTGCACTGGGGTTAAAATCAACAGGGTTCTCGTACTGCACTGGGGTTAAAATCGACAGTGTTCTCGGACTGTACTGGGGTAAAAATCGACAGTGTTCTCGGACTGTACTGGGGTTAAAATCGACAGGGTTCTTGGAGTGCACTGGGGTTAAATTTGACAGGGTTCTTGGAGTGCACTGGGGTTAAACTTAACAGGGTTCTTGGACTGCACTGGGGTTAAAATCAACAGGGTTCTTGGACTGCACTGGGGTTAAAATCAACAGGGTTCTTGGACTGCACTTGGGTTAAAATCGACAGTGTTCTCGGACTGTACTGGGGTTAAAATCGACAGGGTTCTCGGACTGCACTGTGGTTAAAATCGACAGGGTTCTTGGAGTGCACTGGGGTTAAAATCGACAGGGTTCTGGGACTGCACTGGGGTTAAAATCAACAGTGTACTTGGGCTGTACTGGGGTTAAATTCAACAGGATTTTTAGACTGAACTGGGGTTAAAATCGACAGGGTTCTTGGACTGCACTGGGGTTAAAATCGACAGGGTTCTTGGACTGCACTGGGGTTAAAATCGACAGGGTTCTTGGACTGCACTGGGGTTAAAATCAACAGGGTTCTTGGACTGCACTGGGGTTAAAATCAACAGGGTTATTGGACTGCACTGGGGTTAAAATCCACAGGGTTCTTGGACTGCACTGGGGTTAAAATCCACAGGGTTCTTGGACTGTATTGGGGTTAAAAGTTGTTGTTACCTAAAAGTGTGAAGATCGGGTGAAAAATGGTTTGTGCAAAGCTGTGTTAAAGTGACCTTCGACCTCAAACACGGCCTTCGGGATCTATCTCGTGCTGATGAGCGTGTTTAATTTAGGAACTAACTTGACTCAAAAGCATTTTGGACAATAGTGGCAGTGTCCTGATACTTTTTCCACCCTCGATACTCGATTCCGGTGTTGGAGCTTTGGGTGCTGGCCTAAACTGATTTTAATCTGACATGATATCAGCAGGAATCGTTCATACTTGTATTATTTTGTAGTGTGGAATTTAAGAGGTTTGATCAAGTGAAATGAGCCAAACAGAGAACAATGGTAGCTATGAAAAACACGTAGGACATTTTGATGTTAACTGGCAAGTAACCACGCCATCGTCCGATACTTTGTTTGCTAATATCGAACTGCTGTCCGCTATTAATATGGGATCAGGACACCCTTACTATACAGGCTTTATTTTTGGAAAGACACTAGGGCTCTTGTGATTAGATGACAGTTAAAAAACTATTGCCTTAACATCAACAGGGTTCTGTCGAGACGTGTCGGTTCGCAGCATCGTGGATAAAGACTTAATCTAAAAATCAATAGGGTTCCCGTGCTCACATAGAACAAGTAACCTGGGGGAAAAGAGACGCTCCTTTTACCGGCAAAAAGTCAAGAATTGAGATGACTGGACTCCTCAACCGTGTTGTTCCTAAAAGCGATAGGGTTCCTGAGGAGACATCATCAGTCAGTTAAAAAAAGACAACATGACTGGTAGAGCGAGGACAAACTGACATAAAATCACCATGGAGGATCAAATGGGACAAAATTAAATAAAGAAATCTCTATATAATTACTTAAATGTATAATTAATTAATTATTTTAATTAAATACATAAATATGTTATCAAATGTTTAATTAATGTAAAATTACATTTTATAATTTAGTAATTATTTCAATATTTATAAATTATTTCAATATTTTGATCATTATTTCATTAACTTGTGCGTCAGCGTGAATTTATTTTATTTGTCAAATTCAGCTATCAAATTCGAGGCTTCAATCATTGGACTAGATTCTCTTAGCCCCGCCCACTGACTTTGATGGCTGAGTTTGACAGGTAATACATTCCTGAAGCACTGACACACAGGTTTGTGAAATAATTAACCATGGAATCAATTAATAATCAATCAAATTATGAAGTAAATACACTGTGAAACAATTCATTCAATGGTGAAATAATTAAATTAATAATAATGTATTAATCAAATATTTCAATAATCGATCACTGATCAAATAGATACATGTACTTTTACATTAAATAAATGAATGACATATTTAAAAAGACATTTATGGATTTCAATCCGATTATAAACAAAACTAAAGCAATCATTGGACTAGGTTCCTGTTAGCCCCGCCCACCAAATTAGATGGCTGAGTTTGAACATTATACATTTATTTGTTCAGGAAATAATTAAAGTAAATGAACTATTTCAATTGTTAAATATTCAAAAAATTGAATCACTCATTAAATAAATAATACATTTTTTTTTTTTACATTGAATAAATTAATGGCACATTCAATATCACGCTTTTGTATATAGTTCCAAATTCTGAATGATCAATGACATATTTAAGATAATATATAAATATGTATTTATTATTCAATTTTGTCCATACTTTTTACACTTCAAATTATAATCCCTGCAATAAAATGTCAAATAAAAAAAGGGATTAAAAAAGATTTGGGATAAAAAAGTTATAACCTACAAAATAAGAAATAAAAACTAAGAAAAATACATGAATTAATAGAAAAACTATTTTGAAAAAGTATGTAATTTTTTTAAAAAATCAAATCAAATCAAATATTAATGACTGAAAATAACAATACATTTAGCAAAACAATTTCTCTATCAGTCAAAATGAATAGGTGTCTTGTTCCTACCAAAAAAAAAAAAACTTGACCTTCGACCTCCAGGAAGAGAAGACAAGGCGCACGTTTACAAATATAAACTTGAGTTTTATTGCACAATCGTGGCGGCAGACTTGACCACTCGTCTGTCCGCTTGCAATCGCAGAGGCGCTGCATGCCGCTAGAGGGCGCCACATTCACCTCATCACTCTTTTCGAAAGAGGATCGTCATCATCATCATCACCATGGAGACATGGAGCAGGTCCTCAGTGGGTCGACTACAGAACTATTATTCTGACCCGTTACAAACTAACAGGCTAGCCCGCACCTGTGTTGTATTTCCCGATAGATTACATTTGTTTAAAAAAAAACACTTTGTCCCGCCAGTGACGCCGCCACACATACAGTACTTACATACATGTTTGTCTTTACAGGGAGACAAAAGAGGCCAATCGTGTGGACACGTTCCACTCCTGTAAGAACTTCCTGTCTGCTGTACGCTGGCGTCATCACCAGGAGAGACAAAACACATCACAGTCAGGGGTGATGACATCAGACTTGAAATATAATATATTTGTAGGCTTTTTGGCACGATGCAAAGCAGATTCTAATCAGCCATGAACGGTGGGTCTGGGTCAGTTGTTACCTCATTCTTGTGAGAATCCTGTGTAACTAAAGCATTAAAATAGGGGTGTCAAACTCATTTTTATACAGGGCCACACAATTATGGCTGCCCTAGGAGGCCCAGAAATGTGTTTATATTTGATAACCAAAAAAATGTTTGGAACACCCGATAATATTAAAGTGTAGAACTTATGGAATTGCTTGTGCAACATTTTTATGACAAAATTTAAATAGCAAATATATTCAGCCAGAAAGTGCTTTTTTATGATGGGGTGGTCGGCCACATAAATGACGTGGCGGGACGCGCAAGAATGAAGTGGCGGTCCACAATAAAATGATGTGGCGGAACCCAATAAATGATGTGTCAGGATGCGTAAGAATGATGTGGTGTGCCACATCAAAATGATGTGGTAGTCTACAAAAAATGTATTTGGCGGACCCCATAAAATGCTGTAGCGAGACACATTAGAATGATGGGGCGGTCCAAAATAAAATATGGCGAGCCTCAATAAAACGATATGGCGTGTCACTTGAAAATTATGGGATGGGACTCATTAAAATGAAATGGTGGTCCACAATAAAATGATGTGGCAGGCCACATTAAAATTATATGGCGGAACCCATAAAATGATGTGGCCGGAAACATTAGAATTATGTAGCATGCCATGTAAAAATTATAGGATGAACACGATTATAATGAAGTGGCGGGCCACCCACATTAAAATTATATGGCAGAAGCCATAAAATGATTTCACCGGACACGTTAGAATGATGTGGCGTGTCATGTTAAAACGACATGACGGAACTCATAAAATGACGTGTGTTAGAATGATGTGGTGTGTCATTTTAAATTTTGGGGAGGGCCCCATAAAATGATGTGGCGGGACACGTTTGAATTATGTAGCGTGCCATGTAAAAAATTATAGGATAGGCACCACTAAAATGAAGTGGCGTCCACGATAAAATGTTGTGGCGGGCGGGACACATTAAAAATTATATGGCAGAACCCATAAAATGTCGTCGCCGGAAACATTAGAATAATGTGGCGTGTTATGTTGAAATTATATGACGGAACTCATAAAATGATGTGGCGGGCCATATTAAAATTATGTAGCGTGTCATGTTAAAATTTTGGGGCGGGAACCCATAAAATGTCGTCGCCAGACACATTAGAATGATGTGGCGTGTTCTGTTGAAATTATATGACGGAACTCATAAAATGATGTGGCGGGCCACATTAAAATTATGTAGCGTGTCATGTTAAAATTTTGGGGCGGGCCCTATAAAATGATGTGGCGAGACACTTTAAGATTATGTAGCGTTCCATGTAAAAATTTCAGGATGGGCACCATTAAAATGAAGTGGCGGTCCACATTAAAATTATGTGGTGGGACCCTATAAAATTATGTTGCGGCCCAGATTTGGCCTTGAGTTTGACACCCTGTGCATTAAGGAGTGGAACTATCCAAGTCTAGCTGCAGTGTGCTCAAACAACCAACAGGTAGCATCATAATAATGTATCATCTATTTCTTTTCCGGTCGGTAGTGCATTCTTCACTCAGGCTTTAAGTGAGTGATGAGATAAAAACTAACCCCGACCCACAGTCGTGTTCCCTCCGAGTCATGGCGTGAACACACAGGAAGTCCGACTGGGACGTTTCAGCTACTGTTGCGGCACCCTGAGAGGCGGGACGGGACAAACTCTTCGAGGTCGCGCCCACTTTGACTTACGATGCATAGATTGACCTGTGCTAGCCCCGCCCACCCACAATACTTAGGTAAATAAAAGTCTTTAAGGGTCACTAAAAGGTCCGACATGGCACCCCCAGCCTGCTATCAAAAAGACCACTGGGGTACATTTGGTTGTATGTATATAGGGTCTACATACGTGATTATATATTTACACTACGTGTATGGACGGGACGGTCCACTCTGAGCCCTTTAAGAGCAGAGAATGAGTGACGGCTAACGACAAGCTAACTGCTACTCTCATGCATCTGGGATGTCAACAAATCAAAGTGTTAGCATTTACATGCTAATTTGGCAAGAACAGCGTGATGATGGCTGTTTGAACAGAGAATATACTTTTTTTTTTTAAATCTTTAGTTGACAATTTAAAGAAGGACAAAACCTGAAAAGGTGAGCAGCCCTCTAAATACTACCTTGTGGATCTATGGTCATGCGGTATGCCATGTAGCACTCCTTCATTTGGTTTTTCATTTAAAACATAACAAATGGATAACGACCTGCTTTTTTAAACCAAAAATAAAGTTTTTTTTCTAATGATACGTACATTATTTAAAAAAATATATATGAAAAAGATGGATAACAAGCGTATAAACATACTTTTTCCAAATCGAAGTCAAGCGCCAAGTTTACCCGGAAGTAGTCTTACGTGGACTTGCATGTAAACAAGTCCACGTATTACATATCAACTAATTCCGTACCAATTCCCGGTACCTGGGAATGGATTCAACGATATCAATTTTCTGTACCTTTTTTTTGATGATAAAATCTAAAGGTTTCTTGCAACATCTAAAAATGGAACTGCTGTCCAGTTGTTATATCGTGTTTTATTAACACATTTCTGAGTCTCATTTGCAAATATTATATTAAGTTGCATAACAGTTGCAAGTCCAAGATGCAAGATGGCAGATTCATGGTGTTTTGTTTATGTTGCGCCCTAAAAAGTGTTAATGCTTTAAGTGTTGTACTTGTTACGCACGTAATTGCAACGTGCATATTAGTTGTAGTTTTCATTAACAAATTTGGAAGTGTTTACATTGTAATGTAAAATCACTAATGCTAAGTAGTAGCATGTCATCAGCCAAGCCAATGTACATTAGCATCAAGCTAGCGCATTCTTGGAAAAGTGGAGCCTTGTTTAGCATTGAAAATTGCAACATTAACCAGAGGTAGTTTAGCTGAGTACGCTCTCAGTGCCGCTGGAGTGATCGCCAAGTGCAAAAAAAACAACAGCTGAGTCAGCAACCAGGCGTGAGGTCACGCGCGACCCAAGTACCAAAACATGGCACCGTTGGATTTTACATGAATCGGTGCCTGGTAGAACCGGCACGATTAAGTCGGTGCCAAAAAAGTACCAGAATCGGTACCCATGTATAGTGTGTTACTGTAGTCAGGATGTAGTCTTTGCCATCAAGTTGAATGTGCCATTCTTGTATTTTGTTGAGTCCTTCATAAAGTGCTTATACTGTAAGTATTGTACTTATTATACACCGACCGTTTGATTGTAATGTGCATCTTATTTGTAGTTTTCGCTACCAAATTTGGTGATATTGAAATCGCCATGTAAAACCGCAAATGTTAATCAGTAGCATGTATATGGCATATCCAATGTCAATTGGGAACCAGCTAATACATTTTAAAATTTGAAGCCTTATTTTTAAGTGCTTTTTTTAGGCATGCTTGCTTTGTTGGCATAGAAAATTACAAGTGATTGCTTCTTAAGTCTGCAACCGGACGTGACGTCATCCGCAACCCAGGTACCGAAACATGGCCGCTTTGGATGTTACGGGAATCAGCGGGATTCGGTCACTGCCAAAAAAAGTACCAGATTGGATACATAGTTATTCAGCTTTTTAAAAACGCATATTCTGTATCTTCAAAGTTTGGCCTGGTTAAGATGGAAAAACAAAGACTTAAATCGTAGTACAGTCTTTTGTCTTCTTCTACCTTTGTTTACCTGCAAGTTCAAGCCCACTTAAAACCACGTATTAAAAAGCAAAAAATATGTTTAGGCGCTTATTTTTCGTCCTTATATTTTAATAATATATATAAAATAACTAAACATTAATTTTTTTGTTTTACAACTTTTTTTTAAAAATTATGAATTAAAAAAACGGTCGTTAACCATTCTTTTGGTCTTGAAAAAGCTAAAGAAGGAATGATACACAACCCCACTGGAGATTTCCGAAAGTTCAGTAAAGGTAGCAAAAACATAAAGTTGTTATTGAATGGATTGCAACTGAAGTGTTCAGGTTGTCTTGGAATATATTCTGCTTCTCCTCCAAGCAGGCTTCATCAATTCATGCTCACAGACTTAGTTGGATAGGACAGATCAAGTCTAAAGGGGAGGGGTATGGGTTGTGGGGGGGCATTCCGACCGAAACCAGTCTTGTCCTTGTCGCTACTTTTTTCCTACGTTTTGAACCCTGCAGCTTAAAAATACGGTGCGGCTAATTTATGGATTTTTCTTCGCTGACTGCCATAATGCGAATAGTTAAAAAAAAAAAAAACAAGCATAGACACTGAATAGTTATTGTTTTTCCTATGGCACCATTTTCCCCCTGCTGGCCTCCGTTTGGACTGAACTCTCACATTATTAACCATATGCACTCAGCATCCATTGCACCGGTCACCCCACATCTGCGGTCCCTTCCAAGGGTTCTCGTTGTTCCCATTGGGTTTAGTTTTTTCTTGCCCTGATGTGGGATCGTTGTGGTTTGCGCAGCCCTTTGAGGGCTATATAAGTATTAGCATTGCCCATCTGTTTAGACTGAGCTTTCAACCGGAAGTAGAAGAGCCGTTCCGTCTTCTAGCCGTCTGTAGCATTCCTACTCTTCATTCATCAGTCTGTGCAACGTTTGTAAGTTTTACAATAGAACTAAAACAAACCTTGTTTACTAAACCGTCCCATGTGGGATGTCTTTTGGACTGTTTTCATGCATATTTGTACATGCTATCGTAATGTAATAATGCTAGCGTCGTTAGCATGAGCTAATATGCTAACACATTTACGAGTGTATTTGTTAGTGTTATTAACTGACAATGGCATTATTTTTGTATTGTTTCAGTTTCGTAAATTCACCAAAACTGTGGACTAATTGAATCTGTTCAGCTTATTGGAGAGCTAGCTTCCGCAGCTAGTGGGTCCATGACGATGACTTCTGTTTTGTTTGATCAGCCGTTTTACTGCCGTGTTACAGGTGCCGTTTTATAACAAGTAAGTATGTAAACAAACATATATCTTCGGCATATAGGCTGGAAAAAAAAAAAATCTTCTAAAATTCAGTGGGTGCGGCTTTTTATACTGGTGCGCTCAATAGTCCGGAAATTACGGTAAATACTTTTGGATCCGGCACCGAGCGCGAGGACGAGATCTGTCCTGTCCAACTCTGTAAGCATGAGGTGATGAGAAGTGGAACGCCTTCCAAGGCAAACTGAACAGTCCAGTTGCAATCCATTCAATGACCCGAGAACATGAATAAAATATGATGCATACAAATCCATTGGATATGCATGGTGGTAGATCACCACAATGCATCACCGCAGCGTACAGTGGAACCTCTAAAGCGGAACACCCGTAACCTGGATTCCACCAAGTAGCAGTTTTAAGCCACAACAAATCTCAGTGGGGCAAAAACTCTCTTCTCCGTGACGTGACCAGCAAACAAAAGCAAACGTGATATCACAACGACGTGGTAAAAAGACTGATCGTTCTGATTTTTAACACTATTGCTGGTTCAGACGGTGCACGCCCAACTTTGCGTATGCCTTTTGGAATCAAGATTTGCAATAAAAGCGACTGTTCTAATGCGTCGATTAGCCGTTCCCTCATGACAAAGGAAGCTTATAAGATAAATAGTTTAGATCTATGGCAGGATCCAGACAGCGTTGCAGACTATAATCCAGGCTTAAGTGGACTCACATTCACAGCAGTAAGAATCTTTGAAAACGGCTTCACTTCTTTTTACACTTGTATGGTAGCATTGAATGCTAATATATCCTATTTTTCTCATTCCAGGGGTTTTTAAAAAGATACTGGATCCTAGTGAGGCCCTATAGTAAGTTAATTGGACTACATTAAGGCCGGGCGATAAAACAATATCAATATATTCCATGATAGACGTAATCGATATGAATAAAAAAGGAGTTGGATAAAACGTTCTATACATTTTTTTTTTTGTCGTAAAAAGGCGGAAGTTGCAAAGCAAGGTTGGTTGCATGGACAAAGGCACTCGCTCTCTGGTAACTGAGCAACGGCGGAAGGGATCACTGATCAGTGGGAGTGACACGCTAACAGTCAATCAGGTAACAGTGTCAACTATCACGTTTGGTTGCGCCATCTTGTTGTCTCGCTCTTAATTATTTGCATGGAGTGGGAAGTGAAAGTAAAAATGAAGAAATTGTGGATAAAAGGGGAAAAGTCACCGCAACAGCATAGCAGTTTTGGTTGTTTTTTTTCCAAAGGGACCGTAGTCAGACCAATGTGGTCTGTGAATGATGCAAGGTGCTCGTCTCAAACAAGACCGGTTAGAGCACAGCTGTAATTTCCTGGCACTAAACCTGCAAAAAATAGTTCTCGGGTTTCTGAAGTGAAATGTATTTATGTATCGCTTTTCTCTAGTGACTCAAGGCGCTTTACATAGTGAAACCCTTTATCCAAGTCACATTTAAACCAGTGTGGGCGGCACTGGGAGCAGCGGGGTGAAGTGTCTTGCCCAAGGACACAACAGCTGTGACTAGGATTGAACCTGGAACCCTCAATATGCTGGTACGGCCGCTATACTAACCGAGCCACCTCGGTTAACTGTTTCTCTATGTTTACATTTTCACACGTTGCAGTATTTTGTTGCACTTTCTTACATATTGCTTATTTTTGCACCTTAATTTTACGACGTTATTGTTAAGTGTTCAACGTGATTTTACAAATGTGTGTAAATTTTGTGTTTTTCCTTTTCTTTCTGCCTTGATAGCTGAGAGGATTATAACCAGAGGAAAGTTACATTTGAAATAAAGATGTTGAATTTTATCTATTTTTATCCCGGTCCTAATTTTCGCTAAAACATAAATAATTATCGATATCGACCGATATAAAACACTTATCGTGATACAGTTTTCAGTCATATCGCCCAGCCCCCGGTGGTATACAGGCCAGGGTGAATTTGCCTCCTTCTCCTCTTGGCTAAAGCGTTCATATTCCCCAGCCTCCTCTTGTGATTGGTGAGGGGAGGTCAGAAGCCGCGCGATTGAGCTTCGAGGTTCCACTGTAGTTTCTCCGCCTAGTGGGAAAGTTAGCAAATTGCATCGACCAGCCATTTAGACCCTTTGTGGAAATCTGGCGTACTGTGATGGACAGAAAATATGAAAATGTTTGAAATCATGTGCATCTGCGGACTTCGAACTACAAATCCAAAACGTGGCCGTGTTCTATAAAGTGAAGCGGCTTTGGGGGGAGTGTGCTGATGCATGATTTGGACACGCTGCATAGGTCACAACACTGAACCCCCCCATCTACTAACACTAACTTCCGCAGTAAAAGTTTACAGTGTCTTCTACGTGTGAGAACATCCACAGAGAGAGGCGTGATTTGCATGCTAGCTCACCCCTCTCTGCTGCGGGGTCAGTCCGAGGGACAGTTGTAGCTGTTGATCCACAGCAGGTCGTCCAGCACCCCCCAGTGCAGGTAGAGGATGGAGCCCACCACCAGCACATGCATGATCTGGTGGCTGTTGCACCAGTAGTCAAAGAGGCCCGGGCGGAAGCGCTCGGGGATGCGGGCGATGTTGATGATGCCGCCCAGCACGGCCAGCGCGTCCATGGTGAGGAAGTGGCGCAGCGAGTTGGGGCTGCCGCCGCCCACACCCACCCAGCGCATCAGGAAGAAGGAGAAGCGGAAGAGCGCCTGCCAGGCGAAGGAGCGCAGGCGCCGCACGCTGCTGCGGGCCGTGACGGCGCAGTAGATGGCGTGGCTGGAGAGCAGGATGTAGACCGCCAGCGCCACCATGCGGATCAGCGGGTAGCACAACAGCGTGCTGTAGAGGATCGGCAGCGCCCCTGAGAGCACAACCCGAACACAACAGTAGCATTAGTGCTGGAATGCAACCACTATTTTGCATACATTCATTCACTTGTGGCACAAGTTAATTTAGGGCCGCCACAAACTTTTTTTTATATAATGTTTTATATAATAATTTTATATAATTTGTATAATTGTGTACCTAAGGAAGTGAGTGTTCTAGTGGCATGTGGGCGGAACAATAAGTACTCACCCAGCGTGTTGATCATGCATATCCCGCACACGTCCAGTTTGAGGAGGGTGTGGTAGACCGGCTCGCCTCCCTCGTGGTTCATGAAGAGGTGGTAGAGCACCGAGCCCAGCTGGGGCGACAGGCAAGCCAGGAAGTGCACCACACCCAGCCACGTCACGCTGATCTGGGACCAGGGGATGTTGAGTGGCAGCAGCACCAGGAAGCAAAGCAAAGGGATGCCTTGAGGGTGAGGAGAGGTTCCGTTAAACAGGATCATGAAACGACTTGTCTTAAGAATTAAAAGTAAACATCTCGTGTGGGAGACTTCTTCCCTGACTTGCATTTAACCTCGGGGAAAGTACACAAGTCGTGGTCGGCGTGAAGGACTGTGCGTGCGTTCCATTGTTTACAGATGTCCACATGACTCAGAGAGACAAGATAGGTTGTTAAAACTGTAGCGCCCCAAGTAGTGAGGTCTGTAAACTGTGTGTAAAACACGGACATGAAGTCTTATATCACAGGTGTCAAACTCAAGGCCCGGGGGCCAATACTGGCCCGCCACATTATTTTATGTGGCCCACGAAAGCCTGGAATTAATATGCGTTAATAAAATGCTTAATCTTTTCTTACTAAATATATTTCTTCTTTCCCTTTTGACATAAAAAAATCATGTACTGCATGTAATTGCATATTTTTTTAATTCAATATTATCAAAATCTAAATATTATATTATCATGTATTCCAAAAATATTTTTTGTTAAAATAACGATAAATACTCTACTTCAGTGTTTCCCACACATTCATTTATTTGTGGCGGCCCGCCACGAAAGAATTACGTCCGACACAAAAAAAAATTTAAAAAATAAAAATAAAAAAATAAAAATAAAATTTTTGTCCTGTCCAGCTTCTCAGGCAAATCATATACCGTAATTTCCGGACTATAAGCCGCTACTTTTTCCCCTCGTTCTGGTCCCTGCGGCTTATACAACAGTGCGGTTTATTTACGGCCTGTTCTTCTCCGACACCGACAAAGAGGATTTCGGTGGTTTTAGTACGCAGGAGGAAGACGATGACACAATGATTAAAGACTGACTTTTCATATACCGGTAGGCTGGTTATTTTGATAACGTACAGGCAAGCACTTTGTATTACTTTGCACCGTTGTATTATTTGTACTCTGCACGAATGCTGTTCGCCATGTCAAAGATGTGAAAGTTTGATTGAATGATTGAAAGATTTATTGTTAATAAATGGGACGCTTTGCGTTCCCAAACAGTCATCTCTGTCCCGACAATCCCCTCCGTGGTAGCAGGAACCCCTATATACTACGGTAATTACACATCAAAACCCTGCGGCTTATAGTCGGGTGCGGCTTATATATGGAGCAATCTGTCTTTTCCCCTAAATTTAGCTGGTGCGGCTTATAGTCAGGTGCGGCTTATAGTCCGGAAATTACGCTAGTTGATGTAGATGCCCATATAGGCTGTTCAGATTTACTTTACAAAAGAGAAGTGTAGGATACTTCTCTCGTTGCCTTTTTTGTATTTGACCACTACTGTTTTCTGTTTATTTGTTACTGACTGTGGCAGGACACCTCTGCCTCTGTTTCACTTTATGTTGCTGGTAAATAATATGGTTGTAGTAGTAGGCTAAAGTTAAATTATTTAGTATGCACTAATTAAAGGGGCAGAGCTTTAAGAGACATTTTAGCTTTTATATTTTATATGATATATTTTTTGTAAGAACCACAATTAATAAATATATTTCAGTGAATAACCTATTGTTCAAATCTGTATATAAATATGTACATAAAGTGTTGTAATTATTTTGTAAAATGGATGGATGGATGGACGTTTAAAACAAAACTGTTATTATTAATTAGTAAGTATACATTTTTTGAGCCTTTTTAGAGAAAATCATATCATTGTAGAAAATTATGCAAATTATGATGATGTCATGGTGACCACGCCCATAGCCACGCCCCCACCGCCACAGGTATCTTGGCAGTTTATGGGAAACACTGTACCTAAATACCTACTTGACTTAGGATTTCAAAACAAATTATCAATCAAATTCGGCAGTAAAATTGACAATAGATTTTACGGTTAAATTCCGCCGACTGAGTTTTTTTTTACCGTAAAATCTACTTTGGTACTGGTTTTTTCCATATACAGTGAGACACTAAAACATTAAAAAAACAGACAAAAAAACAAGATTTTATGGTAAAAAAAAAAACTGGCAGCTCTGTTGCTTGAATTTTACAGCTAAAAACAGTGGTATTGTTTTTCCATTCCATTCCATTTATTTTTATATGCTGTAAAACAAACAGTTTTTACTGTAAAAATCTGGTGACTGAGCTGCCAGTTTTTAAAAGCAAAATTTAAATATATTTTTTTATTGTTAATGTATATATATATATATATATATATATATATATATATATATATATATATATATATATATACACACACACACATGTATATTCATATATTACTCATCGATAAAAGAGACCCTCTGAGGGAAACCATAACTGCGATGTGGCCCTCAATGAAAACGAGTTTGACACCCCTGTCTTATACGATACCCAATGGCCGGACAGCTCTCTTACAAGTGTCCAAATATAGACATGAGGATGCAGAGTGGGCAAACTCCAGGAAATGCTCTGAAGAAGAGGAAGCCCACGCAGTAAACAAAAGGACAACAATGGAGGACGTCTGTCTTCTAGACTTTCTTGAAGCGACCGGCAATCAACACACGGCACTGCGTCTAGCTCTGCCTCTGTCGCTACCCTATTTAGGATTAATCGGATAGAAAAAAGCGTCAATTTATATTCCTTAAAAAATATACAATACGGGCCAAAATTTGGACACACCTTCTCCTCATTCAATGCGTTTTCTTTAATTTCATGACTATTTACATTATACATTGTCACTGAAGGCATCAAAACTATGAATGAACACATGTTTTATATTCTAGTTCTTTTCAAAATAGCCACCCTTTGCTCTGACTACTGCTTTGCACACTCTTGGCATTCTCTCGATGAGCTTCAAGCACACCTGTGAAGTGAAAACCATTTCAGGCCCTCTTGAAGCTTCTCGAGAGAATGCCAAGAGTGTGCAAAAAAGTAATCAGAGCAAAGAATGGCTATTTTGAAGAAACTAGAATATAAAACATGTTTTCAGTTATTTCACATTTTTTTGTTAAGTACATAACTCCACATGTGTTCATTCATAGTTTTGATGCCTTAAGTGACAATCTACAATGGAAATAGTCATGAAAATAAAGAAGACGCATTGAATGAGAAGGCGTGTCCAAACTTTTGGTCTGTACAGTTTATATTTTTTATTTCTATAAATGCACACATCTTTAAAGTTGCCATTTCAATGTTGATGATGTGCATTTATTGGGGAAAAAAAGAATGAAGGTTATGGCGAGCAGAAATATAATATATTGTTTATTTAAACTATTTTCCCTAGAATAGGCATTAAAGTGTGTTTCATTCGATTACTCGACTATTCAAATTAAAGGATAGATTACTTGATTATTAAAATAATTAATAGCTGCAGCTCTAACTTGGTACTTAAACAGCAGGGTGCAAAAAAGTGGTGTTTTTGAGAATGGAAACACAAAAAGTGTGCTTCCATGAAATGTGTAATGCTATGCTAAGGCGGCTAGCGTGGGAGGCACTGTTCCCTCACCAAGCTCGCCCGTTGCAATGTCAAGGCCGTTTGTCCCAGTCAGGTGATACTGTGGGAGCAACGCTTTTAACACGTCTATTTTAAGGCGGGACGGTCCCACACTTCCACCTAATTTGTCCGCAGTAGCAACGTCTGACGCTCTGAAGGGAGGGACACGGCCTGGAGGACGTCCTGGTGTGGGCAGACCAACATTAAAGATTCAAACACAAATAAAAGCTAATTAACGCCACATCACTGCCTTAGATGGGCGTGAGGCACACTCCGCTGTTTCCCGTCTTCATAAAGTGAATCATGCTCGTGTAGCTCAATGTATTTCTAATTCTATTTAAGTTACCTGAAATAAATGTATAGTAGCCTCGTTGTGTTGAAATATTACCTATTTTACCAACAGAAGGATGGATAACTTGCGTTGAAATCGTTAAGTCAAGCTGACAACCAGCTATGCACATTATTTATAGCCTTACACCGGCCATTTTTAGTGATGTGGCTGGTCACAAAAAATGTGGCAGGACACTTCAAACAATGTGTCGGGCCACATTTTGTGGCGTGCCACATAAAATTATGTGACAGACCACATACAATGATGGGGCGGGCCACACAAAATAATGTGGTGGGTCACTTGAAACCACGTGGTGGGCCACTTAAATTGGGGCTACATAAGATTATGGCATACCACATAAAATGATGTGGCGGGCCACGTAAAATGATGTGGCGGACCACATAAAAAGATGTGACAGACCACATGTAATAATGGGGTGGGCCACATAAAGTGGTGGGGCAGGCCACACAAAATTATATGGTGGGTCACTTGAAACCATGGGGTGGACCACATAAATTGATGTGGCGGGCTACATAAAATGATGTGACAGACCACATAAAATGATGTGACAGACCACATGTAATAATAGGCCACAAAATAACATGGCGAGCAACATATGATGTCGCGGGCTATGTAAAATGATGTGGCAGGTCACTTGAAAAGACAAAAAAATGATAGCACACTACATAAAGTGATGTGGGCAGGCCATACGGAATGATGGCATACCACATACAATGTAGCGGGTCACATATAATGTTGGGGCGGGCCATACAAAATTATGTGGTGGGTCACTTAAAACCATGTGGCGGTCCACATAAATTGATGTGGCGGGCTACATAAAATGATGGCATACCACATAAAATGATGTGGCGGGCCACAGGAAATGATGGCATACCACATAAAGTGATGTGGTGGGCCACACAAAATAACGTGGCGAACATATGATGTGGCGGGCTACCTAAAATGATCTGACGTGTCACTTGAAACGAAGTGGCGGAGCCATGTAAATTGATATTGCGGGGCCACAAAAAATGAAAGCGCACCACATAAAGTGGTGTGGGCAGGCCATACGGAATGATGGCATACCACATACGATGTAGCGGGTCACATATAATGTTGGGGCGGGCCATACAAAATTATGTGGTGGGTCACTTAAAACCATGTGGCGGTCCACATAAATTGATGGGCGGGCTACATAAATAATGGCATACCACATAAAATGATGTGGCGGGCCACAGGAAATGATGGCATACCACATAAAGTGATGTGGTGGGCCACACAAAATAACGTGGCGAACAACATATGATGTGGCGGGCTACCTAAAATGATCTGACGGGTCACTTGAAACGATGTGGCGGAGCCATGTAAATTGATGTTGCGGGGCCACAAAAAATGAAAGCGCACCACATAAAGTGGTGTGGGCAGGCCATACGGAATGATGGCATACCACATACGATGTAGCGGGTCACATATAACGTTGGGGCGGGCCATACAAAATTATGTGGTGGGTCACTTAAAACCATGTGGCGGTCCACAAATTGATGGGCGGGCTACATAAAATGATGGCATACCACATAAAATGATGTGGCGGGCCACAGGAAATGATGGCATACCACATAAAGTGATGTGGTGGGCCACACAAAATAATGTGGCGAACAACATATGATGTGGCGGGCTACCTAAAATGATCTGACGTGTCACTTGAAACGATGTGGCGGAGCCATGTAAATTGATATTGCGGGGCCACAAAAAATGAAAGCGCACCACATAAAGTGGTGTGGGCAGGCCATACGGAATGATGGCATACCACATACGATGTAGCGGGTCACATATAATGTTGGGGCGGGCCATACAAAATTATGTGGTGGGTCACTTAAAACCATGTGGCGGTCCACATAAATTGATGGGCGGGCTACATAAATAATGGCATACCACATAAAATGATGTGGCGGGCCACAGGAAATGATGGCATACCACATAAAGTGATGTGGTGGGCCACACAAAATAACGTGGCGAACAACATATGATGTGGCGGGCTACCTAAAATGATCTGACGGGTCACTTGAAACGATGTGGCGGAGCCATGTAAATTGATGTTGCGGGGCCACAAAAATGAAAGCGCACCACATAAAGTGGTGTGGGCAGGCCATACGGAATGATGGCATACCACATACGATGTAGCGGGTCACATAATGTTGGGGCGGGCCATACAAAATTATGTGGTGGGTCACTTAAAACCATGTGGCGGTCCACATAAATTGATGGGCGGGCTACATAAAATGATGGCATACCACATAAAATGATGTGGCGGGCCACAGGAAATGATGGCATACCACAAAGTGATGTGGTGGGCCACACAAAATAACGTGGCGAACAACATATGATGTGGCGGGCTACCTAAAATGATCTGACGGGTCACTTGAAACGATGTGGCGGAGCCATGTAAATTGATGTTGCGGGGCCACAAAAAATGAAAGCGCACCACATAAAAAGATGTGAGTGGGCCAAATGTAATAATGGCATACCATGTAAAACGATGTGGCGGGCGGGTCACATTAAATGATGTGACGGACCACATATGATGTAGCGGGTCATATATAATGTTGGGGCCACAATAAGTGAAGGGGCGGGCCACACGAAATAACGTTGTGAGCCACATACAATATAATAATGTAAATGATGTGGCGGGTCACTTGAAACAATTTGGTGGGTCACTTGAAACGATGTGGTGGCCCACAGATGAGGCGGGCCACATAAAATAATGGCATGCTACATGATTTGGTGGGCCACATATAATGATGTGGCGGGCTACGTAAATTGATGTTGTGGGCCACAAACAATTATAGCGCACCACATAAAATTATGTGGGCAGTTCACATGTAATGATGGCATACCACATAAAATGATGTAGTGAGTCACATATATATGTGACGGGCTACGTAAAACGATGTGGTGGGTCACTTGGAACGATGTGGTGGGTCACTTGAAACGATGTGGTGGGTCACTTGAAACGATGTGGTGGGTCACTTGAAAAAATGTGGTAGGTCCCATATGAGGCGGGCCATGTATAATAATGGCATGCCACATGATTTGGCGGGCTACGTAAATTAATGTTGCGAGCCACAAAAAATGATAGCGCACCACATAAAATGATGTGAGCGGGCCACATGTAATGATGGCATACCACTTAAAATGATGCGGCGGGCCACATAAATGATGTAGTGAGTCACATATAGTTATGTGACGGGCTACATAAAATTATGTGGCGGGTCACTTGAAACGATGTGGTGGGTCACAGATGAGGCGGGACATTTAAAATAATGGCATGCCACATGATTTGGCAGGCCACATAAAATGATGTGGCCTGAAATATGTAAATTGATGTTGCAGTCCACAAAAAATGACAGCGCACCACATAAAATTATGTAGGCAGGCCACATGTAATGATGGCATACCACATAAAAGGATGTGGCAGGCCACATAAAATGATGTAGTGAGTCACATAGTTATGTGACGGGCTACATAAAATGATGTGGTGGGTCACTTGAAACGATGTGGTGGGTCACAGATGAGGCGGGCCATGTAAAATAATGGCATGCCACATAAAATGATGTAGTGAGTCACATATAGTTATGTGACTACGTAAAATGATGTTGCGAGCCACAAAAAATGATAGCGCACCACATTAAACGATGTGAGCGGGCCACAAGTAATGATGGCATACCACATAAAATGATGCGGTGGGCCACATAAATGATGTAGTGAGTCACATATAGTTATGTGACGGGCTACATAAAATTATGTGGCGGGTCACTTGAAACGATGTGGTGGGTCACAGATGAGGCGGGACATTTAAAATAATGGCATGCCACATGATTTGGCAGGCCACATAAAATGATGTGGCCTGAAATATGTAAATTGATGTTGCAGTCCACAAAAAATGACAGCACACCACATAAAATTATGTAGGCAGGCCACATGTAATGATGGCATACCACATAAAAGGATGTAGTGAGTCACATAGTTATGTGACAGGCTACATAAAATGATGTGGTGGGTCACTTGAAACGGTGTGGTGGGTCACAGATGAGGCGGGCCATGTAAAATAATGGCATGCCGCATAAAATGATGTAGTGAGTCACATATAGTTATGAGACTACGTAAAATGATGTTGCGAGTCACAAAAAATGATAGCGCACCACATTAAACGATGTGAGCGGGCCACAAGTAATGATGCCATACCACATAAAATGATGTGCGGTTCCGCTATAATGATGCGGTGGCCAAAATAAAGTGATGTGGTGGGCTACATAAATGATGGGGCAGGCAACATACAGTATATTGATTTGGCGGGCCACATATAATGATGTGGCGGGCCAGGTAATACACACGTTACATGAACACTGACCATGAAAAGTGAGCATTATAAACTTGTGAGGGCAGAACTTTGATGGGAGTGTGCGTCTAGTGAGTCCTGCAGGGAAGAAACAAACTCACCATGAGTGTAGATGTTCCCCAGCTCGTTGTGCAAGTAGAAGAGGCTTCTGATGCAGTCCTGCACGGAGGAAACGGGCCGGTACCCGGTCAGAACATACTTGTTGAACTGAAGATAGGGAGGTGAACTGGCCCAGTCCAGCAGCCGCGGTCCATTTAAAAACGCCATGGCGAAGACGACCGCCAGGAGCACGCCGCCGAAGAAATAGTAGACGGACTGCACGCCCACGTAGACGTTCAACAAGAGGATGGCCACTAGAACCTTGTGGGACAACATCGGGCTCGGTGTATCTGCTCCAATTAGCCGCCTAGCTGCTAGCAAGTGTGCGGTCACAACCCGGGGAAGGTGGCCCCGCGCCGGCCCGCCGGTACTTGGCTGGGTGTCATCCCCGGGGCTGGAGCTCCACACGGCCAGCCGCGTACATGACGATGTCGGCACGGTGGAGTCAGCGTGCAGGGGACAATGTCAGCGCAGCAGCCAGAGGACACACCAGCCTCGTCTTCATGTCAGAGACACTTCCTCCTTGCTAGCATCCCGGGCAGGCGGCGCGTCACGGCCGCGGATGCTGCCTTTGCGTGTCCATGCAGCTCCAGGGGATGCTCCTAATGCGGGTCCGGTCCCCGGCGGAGGGACTGAGGGAAGGTCACAGCTTCAGCATCCCGGATGTGCTCGTCTTACGGAGGCGGGCAACGCGAGGGATTCTCAGGCTGAGATTTGAGCGACCACTGCGGGCTCGCGACGCCGGGCTACCGCCGTTTGGGCACAGGGAGAACCGTCAGCGCGGGCCGACCGGCACACGGTTCTCTTCGCGGAACATGAACGTACGGTCTCCATTGTCGACTCCTGGGTTATTTCAACTCTTTTCCGTGGATGAATAAGAGCTGCGGTATCCTCAAGACGGCCTTGGATCCCCTGCAACGCCTCAGCATGAATGACAAGCGACCACGGCTTCCAACGAAACACTTCCGGCCTGCTTTTCAAATTAAAACACATCGCTAAAGCGTTGGCCTCAAGGTAAACGAGGTCAAGTACAGTATAATAGGTTTAACTAGCATTAAGTTATGGCAACAACGTTCTAAAAAAAACATTAAATCATACATCTTATATATTTGTATTCTTATTGTTGCTTTTTATTGTTATTCTTATTGTAATATTTTCCTCTTTTTTTTCCCATTTATACCCCCATTATTTACTTTTTGAATTCGATCTCAATTCTGTACACTGCTGCTGGAATTTAAATTTTCCTGTGGGAACTCTTCTGAAGGAATCAATAAAGTACTATCTATAGTATCTATCTATCTATCAGTGGCGTGCGGTGAGGTTAATGTCTGGTGAGGCACGACTGCATCATCACAGTCAGATTTACAAACATATGAACCTGTTCACGAGTGAGGGAAAAGATGGAGAAGGAAATCAGCCGGAGAATCGGAGCAGCTGGGGCAGTATTGCAGTCTCTCTGCCGCACTGTTGTGACGAAACGGGAGCTGAGCCAGAAGGCAAAGCTCTCGGTCTACCGAGCTATCTACATTCCTACTCTCACCTATGGTCATGAAGTGTGGGTAATGACCGAAAGAATAAGATCGCGGCTACAAGCGGCCGAAATGAGTTTCCTCAGAAGGGTGGCTGGCATCTCCCTTAGAGATAGGGTGAGAAGTGCAGTCACCCGAGAGAGACTCGGAGTAGAGCCGCTGCTCCTTCGCTTGGAAAGGAGCCAGCTTAGGTGGTTCGGGCATCTCGTGCGGATGCCTCACGAGCGTCTCCCTAGGGAGGTCCTCGTTGCACGTCCCACTGGGAGGAGGCCCCGCGGCAGGCCAAGGACCAGATGGGGGGATTACATCTCCTCTCTGGCCTGGGAACGCTTCGGAATTCCCCAGGAGGAAGTCGCAAATGTTGCTCTGGAGAGGGAAGTCTGGGGGTCTTTGCTGGAGCTGCTGTCCCCGCGACCCGATTCCGGATAAGCGGTTGAAGATGGATGGATGGATGGATGAACCTGCAGTGCAGGTGTACCTAATGTTGTGTCCCTGCGGTCGTTCGCGGCTCCTGCAGCGCGAGCATTGTTGTTTTTGCACTTTTTGGCTTCTTGTTAAGTGACTTTTTTTGGGTGGATTCGGTCTGGCGGAGGTGCATTCTGCGGCGGAGGTGCTTGGCACCAGGAGGCGGGGTTATGAGACGAGCCTCCAGTTTTATGATCGCTCAGCACAAGAAATACGTTACACACATACAGTTGTTGACAAAATACACTGTACATATATACCTCAGCTAACTAAACTATGGAAATGTATAATATAATTCATATAGCAATACAGTCTCACTGCACAGCAGGCCAGCAGTTAGCCGAGTCATTGCGCACAATCCATGTTGAGGCACAAATCAGTGACGTGCCTCAACTGGCTGCTGATCACCGCACTGTCTCTTCTCAGTATTTGAACGGCAAATGTCAAAATAAAAATAAAAATAATCTAAAACTGGTGAAGTTAAATGGAAAATAACTTTAGTATCATCACTGGATACATATAACAATTTAATTAATTTTTTTTTCTTTTTACTTTTTTTTTCTTTCCATGATGGCAGGTGAGGCCGTGCCTCCCCTGCCTCTAGTGACGGCCCGCCACTGCTATCTATCTATCTAAAATGCCTCCGACTGAAAATATCCACTGTGAACAAACACTGTGCTGGTCAGTAAACAAGGCAAGTATATCTAAAGCAGGGGTGTCAAACTCATTTTAGAACGGGGGCCACATGGAGAAAAATCCACTCCCAAATGGGCCGGACTGGTAAAATCACGGCAAGATAACTTAAAAATAAAGAAAACTTCAGATTGTTTTCTTTGTTTAAAAATAGAACAAGCACATTCTGAAAATGTACAAATCATAATGTTTTTTTTACACTTACATGTTGCGGTTAATAATTTATGTGTCGTTATTTATATTTTCTGAATAAATTATGTGATTATGTTTATCAGTCAATTCATTGGTGTTAATTTTCAATCAAGATAAAAAAAATATCAAAATCAAATTACAGAATGTTATTTATGTAGTCTGATCATTTTCCTCGACTGATGTACTAACATCATGTGGTTTATTTTGTACATATGTAGCATCATCTACAAAGATACAAAGAATTGCTATTGCGACATCTAGTGGACACATTTAGAACAGCTGTTTCATTCAAAAATTTCAGGTTAATTTTTATACTTAGCAAACTCATCCCGCGGGCCGGATAAAACCTGTTTGCGGGCCTGATCCGGCCCTCGGGCCGTACGTTTGACATCCTTGATCTAAAGGGACCATATTATGCAAAACCAATTTGCCTTAACTTGTGTTAATAAACCCTTAACCCAAACTTGTCCCAATTGTTTGTGCTGCAAACAGTTTCTGTCTAATTATAATAGTTTTATGTTGTTAATGTTTTATTATTCATAACCAGCACCCCACCTTGTCAAAACCTCCCCAAATGTGTCCCATTCGTTTGTGATGCAATTTTTTTGTCCAACCATTAGTTTATATGTTAACGTTGTATGTTTTTATGTTATTGCGTTATTAACGTGTTATTATTCACAACCAGCCCCCTTTTACCTTCTCAAAAGCGTCCCAACCTAGTCCCAATGTTTGTTCTGCATTTTTTTTTTTTACGTAACTATGATAATTTTCATATTATTTACGTTTATAATTCATAACCAGCACAGTGCACCTTCTCAAAATCTCCTCAAACCAATCCCAATCATTTGTAATTAGAAAACAACTTGGTCAAGCTAATATAGTTTTTATGTTAACGTTTTATGGAGCTTGTTATGAATCATAAAACGTTAACATAAAAAATTATGATACATGGAAAATGTTTGCAGCACAAACGATTGGGACTGTCAGGACTTGGTCCTTGGCGTGGTTTGTTCTCCCAGAAGGCAACGGAAAATTGGCGCGTGCGAGACGTGAATTTAAGTACATGTTTATTTTAATTAATCAAAAAAGGTGCAAACAAAAGGCGCTCACAGTGGAGGTACAAAACGACTATGAAAACAAAACACTAGCACAAAGGCAGAACTAGGACATAAAACAAAACTTGCAAACTACGGCTTGAATAAAGAAAACTTACTTGGAACCAGAACAGGACATGAAAAAGAGCAGCATGGATCATGAACAAGGAGGTGTAGAAAGTGTGTCAAGAGTGATAAATACTAGTGACATGATTAGTGAAAACAGGTGCGTGACTCAAAATGTGAAAACGTGAGACAGGTGCGTGACATGAGGATGTGAACCAGGTGAAACTAATGGTTACTATGGTGACAAAGCAAGGGAGTGAAGACAAGAACTAAAAAGTGTCCAAAAACCAAGCAAAACAAAAAACATGATCAACACAGACATGACCGAGACTAGTTTGGGGGGGATGTAGAAAAAAAACATGATATGAGGCAGTCAAAGATTTAAGGGAAGTCAAAGCAGCTTGAGAAAAATAAAGAAAAAACACATTTGAAAAATCCGCTAAGCAAACATTAGTCATGTCAAATTAATTGATTGACTTCTTCCACTAAAAGAGGCACTAGAAAATCATTTTTAGGGATAAATATTATATATTAACTGTATTATAATCTCTGTGGTAGCCTTCTGTTAGGTACTTTGAATAAACAGTCAGATTCCAGTCATTTTAAATATGTAAACTGCTCAAAAATAGTGCAGCTATCGAACCGGAGCAGGAAAATAGGATAGACCATGTCTACACCGACCTCTACTTTGAAGGCAATATTTCCTCGGTCCCCACTTCCTGTCTATGGTGGGGTTAGCAAAAAGCATCTTGACTACCCGGTGAAACACCTTCACTGGAGGAGCCATTATTGCCTTCTTTGTGTGCCTGACAAAGTTGTCAACCAAAGTATGTAAATGCTACTTTTAAAGAGTACATTCCAGCTACATAAATGATAAATGATACTACACAAATGATACAAGTGGCCCTTGGATTATCGCATGCTTCAAATTCTAATTCATGCCCTTGGTGGTCAGTTAGTCAAGAGCTGCTCACCCACATGGCCCCGCCCCGTCCCTCAGGTCAGCTGATCAGCTGCTCCTGGATGTACTGAAAACGAAGCGCAAGTTCAGAGGGGACATGGCCTTTTCTGTTGCGGGTCCTAAGCTGTGGAAGGATCTTTCTCTTCATGTGAGACAGACCCCTTCTTTGACCACATTTAAGACCCACTTTTACTTACTTTAAACAAAGTATGATACATTGAACTAGTTTTTTTCTAAATTTGAACTGCCTTTTGTTTGACTCACTGTTTTTAAGATTTTTTGTTTCATCTGATCTTTTTTTTATATATTTCACTTTTATTTTAAATGATATATTTTAACCTGCGTGAGTCTGATTATCTCATTTTCAATAAAGTTCAAGACGTTGATCAGAATTCTTCTTCCTTTTATTTTCTAAACACTTTGAGTTGGAACGAGGGTTGTAACGATTCGTCTTAACAATGATGCGATGCGATTCAGAATTTGTGGCTGCCGATACGATTCAGGGGCAACATTTTTTTTAATTTTTTTTTAAGAACAAAATGATCCGAAACTACTCAGTGAGTTGAGCAAAAAAAATTAAAAATCAAGCAGTGTGACTGTAAAATAATTATTGGATATTGGACACTGCAGGTGAAGTTTAGGGTATTCCTGCAATTTCTTGTAAGGGAATTATGCATAACTGAATTATGGATACAAACAAGCAAGTGAACAAGGATAAATGGCCAACTCGTTCACATCCTATTTGAATAAAGTGCAACCAACACTTAAGGTTGAATTAACCAGGGAAAATTTTTCAATAAAAGTACAGTAACCAACAATGTAATGATTTTCCTTCTACGTCTGATTTTGTTTTTCAACATAAAATTGCAACCAACATCTCTTCAGGTTGAAACAACTGGAGGTTTACCCGCTATTTTTACGATTATTTTTGACATAGAAATAATACAAATACAAAAAAATTATTATAAAAAAATGAAGGGCAAACAAAGCTGAGTTAAATGAGCAGTGGTTTGACCTGCTACTGCTCTTATATTAATAAACAGCTACGGTAGCAGAGAAAAGTCACAACAAACGCCGCAACACAATAATATAAAGCCATAACAACAACTATAACCCAACAACACGACAATACAAAGACAGAACGAAAAGGACAGCGGAAGAGTTTAGTCGATTAAATCAGTGGTCCCCAACCAACGGGCCGCGGCCCGGTACCGGTCCGTGGATCGATTGGTATTTATAAAAAATTTAAAAAAAACGATTTTTTAATTTTTTTATTTATTAAGGCGGTTAGTCATCAGCACACCTGGCAGTAATCAGGAGGACAGCATAAGAACCAGTCACTCCTTGGGACCTACGCCGGAACGTCGTTAACTCTTGTAGTAAGCATTACGTCTCTGGCTTCCCTCTCTTTGTCCTCGCCTTGCTTTTGTCTTTTGCCCCTTTTTTGTCTTGTTGACTTATGTCCCTTGTTCTCCTTGCAGTTGCCTCTCTCAATCCTCGATCACTCGTTTTGGACTTGGACATTGTTGCTTGCCGCCTGCCTTCGACCACCTGCCTGTCCCCGGATCTCCCTTGTGCCTACCCTCTTGGTCAGACAAACTTTTCATCCATCACGCATGTACAACATCCTCTTGAATTATTTACATGGTTAATTCTACACTTAATCCTGCAACCAACACTTAGAGTAGCATACACATCCCACACAATCATCAAATGTTACAATAAACCTGGTAACCTTAACCTCTTTGTGGTTTCGTCTCCTTCCAACCCTCACGTACATAACAGTTTCTGTCTGTTATTAATATTTCTGGTTCCTACATTATATATCAATATAGATCAATACAGTCTGCAGGGATACAGTCCGTAAGCACACGATTGTATTTTTTTATGACAAAAAAAAACAAAAAAACCCAGCTACTTTAGCTACTTCTAAATCACTAATCCTTGTCTCCATGGCGACATATAAAGTAAGTTTCTTACAAATATCATCCCTGCAGGACGAGGAATAGCTAAACATGCTTCACTACACACCGTAGCTCACCCGCGTCAAAATGTAAACAAATGCCATTGGTGGATCTACACCTAACATCCACTGTAATGATACCAAGTACAGGAGCGTATCTAGTCGATACTACTATGATTACGTCGATATTTTTTGACATCACAACATCTTATTTCTTTTTTTTAATTATTTATATTATGTTTATAAACTCAGGAAATATGTCCCTGGACACATGAGGACTTTGAATATGACCAATGTATGATCCTGTAACGACTTGGTATCGGATTGATACCCAAATTTGTGGTATCATCCAAAACTAATGTAAAGCATCCAAACAGAAGAATAAATGATTATTATATTTTAACAGAAGTGTAGATGGAACATGTTAAAAGAGAAAGTAAGCAGGTTATTAACAGTAAATGAACGAGTAGATTAATAATTAATTTTCTACCACTTGTCCTTAATAATTTTGACAAAATAATAGAATGGAAAATGACACAATATGTTACTGCATATGTTAGCAGACTAAATTAGGAGCCCTTTTTTGCTTACTTACCGTATTTTTCGGACTATAAGTCGCAGTTTTTTTCATAGTTTGGCAGGGGGTGCGACTTATACTCAGGAGCGAATTATGTGTGAAATTATTCACACATAATTCATAAAAAATTATCCAGGTGTGAATGAATGATGGGTTTTTAACATGTAAAGCGACTTTGGGTACTTAGAAAAGCGCTATATAAATCCCAGGTATTATTATTATTATTATTATTATTAACACATTACGGTAAAATATCAAATAATATTATTTAGCTCATTCACGTAAGAGACTAGACGTATAAGATTTCATGGGATTTAGCGAGTAGGAGTGACAGATTGTTTGGTAAACGTATAGCATGTTCTATATGTTATAGTTATTTGAATAACTCTTACCATAATATGTTACGTTAACATACCAGGCACATTCTCAGTTGGTTATTTATGCGTCATATAACGTACACTTATTCAGCCTGTTCACTATTCTTTATTTATTTTAAATTGCCTTTCAAATGTCTATTGTTGGTGTTGGGTTTTATCAAATAAATTTCCCCCAAAAATGCGACTTATATGTTTTTTTCCTTCTTTATTATGCATTTTCGGCCGGTGCCACTTATACTCAGGAGCGACTTATACTCCGAAAAATACAGTACTAATAAAATACAAGTTGTCTTGTATGTTCACTATTTTATTTAAGGACAAACTTGCAATAAGAAACATATGTTTAATGTACCCTAAGAGTTTTTATTAAAATAAAGCCAAAAAAGTTTTTTTTTTGTGGTCCCCGTTATTTAAAAAAGTATCAAAGTATCAAAATAATTTTGGTATATTGTTATTCGGACAACACTAGTCTACTCCGTATATTTGTATTGTGTTTGACTTTCTCTTCTGCTGTTACCAAATAGCGTTACCGGGATTTAAAATATAGTCTAAATACGGAATAAAGGTCGTGCATTGTCAACACATCAGGTGCAAAAAGGCATTTTGACGGATATGAGTGCTTATGGAAGGGGAGAGACTAGCGATCAGCCCTTGAAGGCAGCGGGTGACGCAGTGTAATCGTCTAATGGAAGAGGCGTGTTGAGGCTGTGAATGAATTAATCCACATCTCACCTCACTCTGTTGCCTTGTGACAAGCGATCACCTGTGACATCTGCAAACTTTGGCACTCGCGAGGTTAATGACGTTTGTGTTGGTGACAGTGAACTGTGACAGTTGTCAGTTTGTCACCCACAATAAACACTGCGGTTGGAAACACACTATGGTTAGAAGTGAAACACGAGAGTAAAATGCTGAGAACCTGAAAGTTAAAACCCAAGATAAAGGCCGTTTTTTCCAGGAAGTGGATACAATCCCAAAAATTCATTTAGTCCTAAAAGGATTTTAATATGTAGTCTGGTATTGGACTGGATCGGTTCGCAGCACCTCCAAGTCCCAGTCCATGGTTCTCGCACGGAAAAGAGAGTGGAGAAGTACAAGTACCTCGGGGTCTTGTTCACGAGTGAGGGAAGAGTGAGATCGACAGGTGGATCGGTGCGGTGTCTGCAGTGGTGCGGACCTGGCATTGGTTCATTGTGATGACTGTATTATGATGATAGTATATATCTGATAGTATATATCTGTATCATGAATCAATTTAAGTGGACCCCGACTTAAACAAGTTGAAAAACTTATTCGGGTGTTACCATTTAGTGGTCAATTGTACGGAATAT